>NW_015389401.1:0-59048 GCF_001527695.2 Protobothrops mucrosquamatus
ATTCGAGATCAGCCTTGCATCCATCTTTTTTATTTCTACAGTGCATTTATCTTTGTCTCTAGAGTCCAATACTGATTTTATTTGCCAGTCTATTTCTATTTCTTCTACTACTGGGCAGGAATATAGGAAAGAAAAGAATCATCAAAGCTGCAGCATTCTTAGCCGTTTAGCTGTTTTTCAAGCGATGGCCAAGTTATGCTCACTCTCAGTTGCCTGGCCTGATTCTTTTGCGGTAGTTGTAATACGATGCCTGAATTTCATGTTAAGCTGAAAATCCACAACGTGAATGAACAAGCTGCTTACTTCTCCTTTTCAGTAGGAAATTACCTGGGGAGGATAATTCTGTGTTAGGTTTGAATCCTGGATTAAGGGATTAAGTATTTGTAAACATGTCAGATCTCATACATCAATCTGAAAGCATCCTCCTAAGTCCAGGCATAATGCAGAACTGTCCTTTCTGGGTTGTTTATGCAGGGTTAACAAAGTGAAAAATTAACTGGTTGTTGTTATGGTGGTTTATGAAATCAAGATTCCAGGTTTAACAAAATACATAAATATTAGTTTTTACTTTTGTAGGCTCCCTGCTAAAACTGATGAGCATATTGCTTGGCAGATTAACATTCTTCTTGCCTGGTATGTCTTCTATAACAACCTTTGTAGAACAAGTACAGTATATTTATCTTACATACTTAAAATGGCATTATTATGGACAAGTATATCCCTTAGATTAGGGTTTCCTGCCTGAGCAGGGGGTTGGACTCGATGACCTGCAAGGTCCCTTCCAACTTTATTATTATTATTATTATTATTATTATTGTTGTTGTTGTTGTTGTTGTTGTTGTTATAACTTGAGTATGAGTATGCTGTTGTGCTTGTGGGTATTTGTGGGATTTCCATGGACAAAGCATCTGTTTGAAGGTTGGTAGATTGGTATGAATTTGCTGCTACTGCTGCTAATATTCTGATACTTAACACTCTTAAGTAAACATTTAACTTTGTTTAAATTTATTTAACTTCAAGTATAGGTAATTCTCAACTTGTGACCACAATTGAGACCAGAATTTCTGTAATTAGGCAAAGTGGTTGTTAAGTGAGTCGCACCCAATTTTATAACTTCTTTTGCCACAGTTGTGAAGCAAATTGTTACAGTTGTTAAGGGAATCATGCAGTCGTTAAGCAAATCCGGCTTTCCCATTGACTTGGCTTGCTGGATGCTACCTGGGAAAGTCATACAGCCCAATCAAAGAATCTCTAAGACCACCTTCACCAACACTGACAGGCAAGCCACTAGAATACAAAACTGACAGCAACCTGCACTCCTTGCTAGCATTGATAATGTTATCTAGTTTGGGTAATGAAACATCAGCAAGAAAACAAGTAAGCTCGGAGAGCATCAAGGACTCCTTATTTGAAGAGTGCTGTGTAAATTATATTATTGCCCATCCAGAAGTATTTTCATTACACTTGGCAGCTTCCAAATGCTTTTTTTATTGGTAATACTCTACTCCAACTGTAGAGTCATAGTGTGCTCCTTATTTTGGACCCTCCCTGGACTTTCGGGGGAGGTATAGTGAACTGAAGACAGCTCTTCAAAAGCAAAGCTAATGACTGCTGCAAATACAAAGGAAACAGTGACTGGAGATAAAGATGGCATTGAAAGTTGATTTAGAAGTGACAGGCCAATAGAATGACTTAGAAAAAAAATGTTTACCTGGATCTTCAAAAGAAGCTGACGGGGTTTTTAAAATTTAAAAGGAAAATACAGATGACAAATTAAGAGAGTGACCTGGATAACTTTTTTTCTTATTGGATTTACAAAAGAGGCTTGTTAAAATCTTGAAGAACTCTATGCAATGGGAGAAAAAAGAAATGAAGATGAATCAAATCCTACAACAATATTTGAATGAGCTAAAGATTAAGATTGTTAGAAATGAAAAGAAGGAATATAAAATTGGTTTATTTAATCAAAGTGAAAGCAAATATTTTGTTACTTCTAGCAACCCTTTATGGGCTTTCTGCTAATACCAGGACTAAAAAAACAATACTTTATGGATTTGTTTATGGATAAAAGATGGGATACTAGATGAAGAGATAAATGTTTGCAACCTTAGAGGGAATGAAGAATAACTAAATTTGTTTGTACTTGCAGTGATAAAGATCAGAAGTTACTTTTTTATACATTTCTTTCCGTTCCTTTATGATATTCTTACTTTTTCTCCTTTCTTTTTTTCTCTTTTCTTGCACTTTTTACTTCTTCCATCTTCTTTTCCTTTTTTTAAAGTTTAGTTTGTATTAGATTAATCCCTCTCCTCGTTAGCAGCCTGGGATTTTGCTCAGATGTTTTGGGGTATAACTAGGGTGAACTGCTGATAGACACTTGGGAATGATAGCGGTGGAGGTCATAAATAAAGAGAAGTAGGATATTTATTAGAGAGAAAATCCGTTTTTCCCCACTCTAATATTAGGTTGTTTCCTGTAGAAAAGGTGTCAATGAGCTTTGAAGTAAATATGTAAGATACCACATTTGACTGACATCATTTTTATGCCTGTTGGGTAACTGAGAGTAAGATGTTTATATCAATGCAGTATCATAAAAACTTAAAACTAATCACAGTGCGTGGCACAACGTCTGAATCATAGGTATTGCTAGTGGGAAGAATTTATGGGATATGGCTGCACACACATATTTATAGGTGTGCACATTTCAATGCCAAGCAACTCTGCTGCATGTTTCAACATAATTGATGTATTGTTAGAATGAAGTATGCTTTCAGGTATGGTAATTTTATCCATATCAGTTACTATACCTGCAGCAAAAAACCACAGCAAATTATTCCAAGATGAAAATGTGCACATGTGTGTATTAGTACAAATTTTCTTTTAATTTCTTTACTGTCACTTTTAATCTAGGGGGGGGAGGGGAATTGCTGTTTCTAAAGCAGCTTGAGCACCCTCTGGCGGATGACTTGAGTCACAGCTTCTGAAGTACAGTGTTTTTATTACAGTCTAATCAGGAACTGAGATTTGGCTAATAAGCCTAATTAGAATTCTTTCTGGGGAACAGCAGAACTGCTGAACAAGTCTCTCTGAAATTAACCTTGAAGCTCACGTACAAAAGGTATTAGATCTCTATTCTGATTTCTGTTTCTCAACCCGTGTCCTTGCCCATCTTCATTTCAGCCTCAGGAAGGTTACAGTTCATTATCCTTTTAATCAAATAAATATGTTCCATGTCCTAAATTAACACAGATGCCTTATTGTAAATCAACTGGCATTTGTTCCTTGGATTCTCTTGTGGAAAATACTACTTCAGCTAAACTATATGCTGTTAGTTGTCAAGGAAGGATGGTAAGAGAGTGACTGAAAGGATCTGATTGTTGATTAAACATAGCACAATAAATATGTGGTGACTACATGGACAGGTGGATTCTATTGAATTGCATTGATTTTAATAAATGTAAATGCTTATCAGCAGGCTTGGAACTGACAGTTAATATTCGTGCACCCAGTTCTCAAATATTTTGCAGAGGGCTGGCATTCCTTTTGGCTTTGCCACCTGTCATATCAGCATAGGGCTTCCTAGAAACCAGTGAAGGTATTGCTTTTCTGCTTTTATTAGCCTTCTGTTATGTAAGTACACTTAACATATGCTGCTTCTAGGTAACTGCTGCTTGTATCAGTGTGTCTCATAAGATTCTAACTTTCTTTGTGACATCAGCAGAACCATAAAAAAGGAATCAAATCCAGGAATGGGTTTAACAAATCCATAATCAGTTCCATCATTTGTGTCCTTCTTCCCACAGTTAATAGAATTGTTCTACAGCATATGTATGGTTACAAGAGATTAATTGTGTATCCAGAGTAAATCAGGAAATCCTGCCACACCTTAGTGATAATGACATTACATTTGCAAATGTTCTCTGTGTCAAATTAGGACCGAGGATTTTTAGTCAACCAGTTGAACTATTTTTCCATTAATCTGGTCTTTATTAGCTTCTATTTTTTCCTCCTGAGCTATTTCACTGCTCTTTTGCCTTTTACATGTTACTGGATCATTTTTTCATCCAAATTTTTGTGTCAGTATCCAAAAAAATGCATAATGGAGTTCTGAGAGCTACGGTTGTCTTTCACCAATGTTGCTTAAATTATTTTCCTTTGCAGAGATAGATAAAAAATCATCAAAATCATATTCTGTCTAGCAAGTGATTGGTTTATTTAGTCCATCTGTACTGTGAAATGCCATATTGCATTTGCATAGACCTGGCCCTTAACCAATTTTTCCTCCATCTTTAGCATAATCATAATAAATCACTGACTAAATTTAATATTGGGCAGCTGTTTACTTCTTTGTCCTTTAGTTAATTACAGTATTCATTGTTTTTGTAAGTTTATACATTTTGTTCCATAGATACTATAGTTCTTCAGAGTGTTTGAAAATAGGTTCACTGATTACAATCCTGATTGGTTTTGTCATTTTTTTTTCTTCTGCTAGTAAATTTTATGAATAATTAAAATCATTCTTTTAATGTATGTGGCATGAATTTTCTAGGTATAACAATCTGGATGCCCCAGATTGGAGACGGCTAGTCTAATATGAGAATTGAAAGGATTGTTCAAATGTAGTTTGAATTAAATATTGAAATATTACCATTTTGTACTCTCAGTCATTTATCAAGATCTTATGCTTAGGTTGTTCTCAACCATGCTATCTTGAATTGTTTTGATTGGAGACACCATAGAATGGAACCTAGGATATTCTGAATGTGTAGAATTCTCTGTTGTTGAACGATATGTCCTTTTAAACCAGTGGTACGGGTACCACCTGTGGTACATTGGCACCTGGCAGGTGGTACGCGACCATCCTAGAAAAGTTGTAGTGGGGGAGGGGAATGAGCTGAATCGATGGCAGCACTGCACAAGCCTGAGCGAGAGATGGCTGGAGCTGCAGGGCTGTCAGGGCTCAGTGGAAGGGCCAGGATCAGCGCCAGGCTCCAGCTGGAGCTCGGCGCTGATCCTGGTGCTTCTGTGCTTCTGCTGAGCCCTGAAGAAGCACCAATCAGCTGGAATGTTGCAGCATTTCCAGGGTCTTGTGATTTACATTCAGATGCTTGGCAACTGATTCATATTTATGATGGTTTCAGTGTCCCAGGGTCAGTTGAAGTGACCAAAACCTGCTACAACTACCCAGTAGACAGGGGGAATAAAAACCAAACACCCCCCCACCCCACCCCTGCTGCCAATCCTCAACAGAAATGCTCACAACAATGAAAACCTTGGACAGGAGGAAGAGCGCCGCTGAGCGGGCAGGCAGGTGTCTTGCTCGGCTATGGCTTGGGGGGCACTTTTTTCAGTGCCATTGTAACTTCGAACAGTCACTAAGCGAACTGTTGTAAGTCGAGGACTATCTGTACTTTATCACTTTTTTCCTTTTTTTTTTTTTGGTCATCAAGTTTTTGACACCTTGCTAGGCGACTGGTGGTACTCGGATGTTGCCATATCCTAAAAGTGGTACAATGGGTGAAAAGATTGAAAAGCCCTGCTGTAGAGTGAAGACTGAATGTCCTTGAGGAACAGAAGGAACAGCTACTACGAAGGCAATGGTCAGATAAAAGGGACTAGAAATTTGGCCAAGAAAATAATGTAAGAAAACAGTCAAGACAACCCTCTTCCCAGATCTCCAGAAGATAAAAGGAGGGAAGGAAATTCATTCAGATTTGCAAGATTCTATAGCTTTATAGTTCTAGATTTTCGAAAAGTAGTCCTGACCTACAAAGCATTGGTTTCTTAGCCTGGATTACCTTGAAGGGCTGGTTTCTCAAATAAAACATGCTACTATATCCTCCATCCAGTCCTATATATACACACATTCATAAATAGATCAAAATAACTCCCGGAGTTGTGGGTGCTCCATCACTGGAGGTTTTCAAAAATAGACTGGATAATTATTTGATTGAGATGGTAAGGTCTCCTGCCTTGAGCAATGGGTTGAACTAGAACAGGGCTTTTCAACTTTTTCACCCATTGTACCACTTTTAGGATATGGCAACATTCGAGTACCACCAGTCGCCTAGCAAGGTGTCAAAAACTTGGTGACCCAAAAAAAAAAAAAAGGAAAAAAGTGATAAAGTACAGGTAGTCTTTGACTTACAACAGTTCGCTTAGTGACTGTTCGAAGTCACAACGGCACTGAAAAAAGTGCCCCCAAACCACAGCCGAGCAAGACACCTGTCTGCCCACCCGGTGGCGCTCTTCCTCCTCTCCGAGGTTTTCATTGTTGTGAGCATTTCTGTTGAGGATTGGCAGTGGGGGTGGGGTGGGGGGTGTTTGGTTTTTATTTCCCCCCCGTCTGCTGTGTGGTTGCAGCAAGTTTTGGTCACTTCACATGACCCTGGGACACTGTGACCGTCATAAATATGAAACAGTTGCCAAGCATCTGAATGTAAATCACAAGACCCTAGAGATGCTGCAACATTCCAGTTGATCGGCGCTTCTTCTGGGCTCAGCAGAAGCACCAGGATCAGCACTGAGCTCCAGCTGGACCCTGGCGCTGATCCTGGCGCTTCCGCTGAGCCCTGACAGCCCTGCAGCTCCAGCCATCTCTCGCTCAGGCTTGTGCATTGCTGCCACCGGTTCAGCTCATTCCCCTCCCCCGCTACCACTTTTCTAGGATGGTCGCGTACCACCTGCCAGGTGCCAATGTACCACAGGTGGTACCCGTACCACTGGTTGAAAAGCCCTGAACTAGAAGACCTCCCAGCTCCCTTCCAGCTCTACAATTTTATGTTCTAACTGCGTTGGGTGGAAACATTTGCTCATTTTTAAGCTATTATTTATTTATTGAAATATATTGGTTGCCCAATTCCAATAGATTCTGGGTGGCATTCAAAACTAAAAAACACACACACACATTGAAAACAGCAAGAAACATTAAACTAACAGGCAGCCCAGATTATAATATCCTGCTAATAAAATCCACAAAACAAAACAGAGTTTATTAAACAGTGACAAATATCAACCCTACAGCTGAGACCAAAACCAGTTTTTCAAGACTTTCCAGAACCTCAAGAGAGAGAGAGAGTACTGTCCTTATCTCTTGAGGGGTGATGCTGTTCCGGAGGGTAGGGGCCGCAACAGGAAAGGCACAAGAGTGCAATATTTAAGGGTGGGGGTCCTGGAGTACATCCACTCTGCTGGAACGCACTGAGGAAGCAGAATCCTACTTTTTCTTGTACTTTCCTTGAATTTTTGCAGTCATATTAAATAGTAACCTTGCTGAGATGTGACATAATAAGGTGTTAAATCACTTTCATCTCGGAAAAATGAATGCACTTTGAAAGTAGGGTTGCCAGGTGTCCACTATTTGAGTGGACAGTCCACTTTTTTCACATTATGTTCACTATTTTTTTCCACAAAATAGTGGACATTTTTTTTATTCAAAAGCTTTATGATGAAATGGTACGTAATCTAAAGCTGTACAGTCTACTTTTTTTACTACTTAACACCCCCCCCCCCGCTTGTCCGCTATTTTTTAGAAGCAGACCTGGCAACCCTATTTGAAAGAAGCGGAGTGGAAATTGGTTTTAATAAAACAGGCTGAGTTTATTGTTTTTCTCTATAGCAGTTTAGTTTGTTCCTAGACTTGAAAGCAATGATATTTACAGAATTTGAAATATACATATTATTATAAGTATATCCCACCTTTATTTTGCATAAACTCACGTAATGCTCTTTCCTCCTGTTTTCCCACAACAATTATCCTGTGAGGGGATTTGGCTGAGTGAGACTGACTGACACAAAGTCCCCTTAGCTTTCGTACCTAAGGGAGGACTAGAACTCACCATCTCCTGGTTTCTTGCTCGGCTCCTAAACTGATTCCCATCATATTAAAATGAACGTGTACTACTGGGTTGGATTTCACCCTTCCAAGTAATTACTAAGGAGATGCGTGTTTTGTCCTACAACTTAAAAAGGACTGAATTAAGGATATAATCTAAGAGAGGGGAAGGTTTCTGTTGCTATGTTTGAAAGTCAGCTGGGTTTAAGTTTGTTTCCTTTCTTTTGGGGAACGATCAGTGGTGGGATTCAGCCGGTTCACACCAGTTCGGCAGAACCAGTAGCTAATTTTTTGTTGCCCAGGCCCAGAACGGACTTCCGGAAGCGGCATCCACACAGAGAACCGGTTGTTCACATATTTGAATCCCACTACAGGGAAGGATTACTATAAGTAAGACATGCAGCCTTAATTCTTTTTTCCCTTTGGTATCTAGCTTATAGTGTGATTTATGTAGGAGAAGACCAGGCAGAGCTGGGGAGGGAGGAGCGGAGTTAAACACATCATTAGTTTAGTATCATTATGTTGCTACAAACAATCCAAGTCCAAACCCTCCTGAATTCTGTTGACCCTTTTCTGGAGCCAATTTAGTGTTGAACTTTAGTTGATTAGATTTTTGTGTATAGGCTTGAATAAATATTCTATGCTACAGTCTAATGGATAGTCCTGATTCTTTGTACCTGAGAGTTTAGCTTTTACCTAAGATGGCATAGGGGTTCTTGCCTGGTCCTCAGGTCAAGCTGTCTTCTGATGCCTATGATTAATTGTGATTTGAGGTGACCTGAACCTCTTGCCTATCTTTTGTTTGTCTTGCCTCCTGCTTAGATCAAGCTTTCCTCCTTTTGGCATCATAGATAAGCAGCAGTAGTCTCTTTGCCTTAGAATGGGGGCTACTAATAACCACCCTCTAGACATGAATGGGAAGTCAGTTTGGTGTGATGGCTAAGACTTTAGCCTAGAAACCAGGAAATTAGGAGTTCTACTCCTGCCTTAGGCACAAAGCCAAATGGGTGACTTTGGGCAGGTTGCTTTCTCTCAGTTGTAAGAAGGAGGCAATGAGAAAACCATTACCTCTGGCATGCCTAATAGAATTGAAAAATAATATTTAGGTGCATGGTTGTCTGAACATAAGCAAATACATAAAGCACTACAGATATTTATTAATTGCTAAATATTGGCTCTTCTCTTTTGCTTAGAGAGAAATCCTTCTAATGGGTCACTGCCTTCTCAATCTCTTGGGAAGCTGTGCTGAGTGATCACTTGGACTAGAAAACTCCTTACATATCATATTTTTTGGTTCTAGAACAAATCAGGGAGAAAAAGAATCACTGTATAATGTATTTAAATGCTGTATGAAAGAGTTTAAATCCTTGGCAGTGAAAAACAGTGCAGTTAAATGGAGACCCTCATTTTAATTCTTCAAAATGCATATTTTAAAGTTGCTATCCAGTACACCTGTCTTTTTTTTTTTTAAATTCTAATGCTGCAAATTTGAATAACTTCAGCGCTCTATCATTCTACGGTCCTGTGTTGTTGCTGTTGCTTTATTTATGTAATAAATGTAATAAAACATTAAAAAAGCATAAAAAGAAGAAAGAATAACAAAAAGAGGAAATAAATGATACAAGAGCAAGAACAATATATAAGGGCTTCTCATGTCGATGAAGATTCTCAGTCATTCAGTTAGAACAGGGGTCTTCAAACTTGGCCCTTTTATGACTTGTGCCTGGATGAGGAATTCTGGGAGTTGAAGTCCACAAGTCATAAAAGGGCCAGGTTTGAAGACCCTCAGTTAGAGTTATCTGGAAGTCCAGTCATGGCAGCTGAATGTCTTTTCTTATTGGTTTGAAACGCTTATCCAGGTAGCTTCTTTAGTTAAGGGAACCCCATATTTGTCCTCCTGGATGGTTTTCGGATGGATAGGCTTGTTAGGTGAGTAGACAGAGAGTCATTAAGGGTTCTTGCTCCTAAATCTTCTCTTAGATGGGTCCTTAAGTGGGACCTCCCTGGTGAAGCTGTGAAGTGGTCTTAATCTTGCTGGGGACTGATACAAGAGCAGCATAACTTCCAGACAAGGGTTTCTCATGGATATCTGTGTATGTACATTAAGCTTTACGCAGTTGTTTCAATAAAGCATCACCATATTTCACTGTAATCTTCTATACACAATTCATCTTTGTTAGCAACTTGTTTACACTTGGGCTCATAAATTTATCCCTGCAATGTTGAAAAAGTGGATTTTTAGCAACAAAAAAGGGCCTAGGTAATCAATTTTGATTGTGCAGTTGCAAATTCCATATAATAGGTACATATAATTCAAAAGAATATAAACATCAAAATACCTATATCTTGTCTCAAGGTCAAATTAACATATACAATTACTTTTCCCCCAAAACAGAATAGCTTTAAAATGTTGCAAAAATGCAGTGTTTAACAAAATGTTATTCTCCTTATGTTCCTAATAACATTACTTTTCTATATGAAAGCTCCATTACGTTCCATTATTTACAAATGATCCATTAAGTCTGAAATGTTGTTATTGTTGTTGTTTTTGTTAAATCTAAAATCTGTTGTCATTTTTTATATCAGGTTTAAACCAATTTTGGAGAAAATAGGGTTATCCAATTCCCTAATTCATTCAAAAGTGTATGTGGAATTGATTTTGACTGTAATTGTGGGCTTTTTTCTCTTGTTAAATTGGATAACTATTCACTTCCAATGAATTAAGTGACTTTGAAGATGAAAATGCCACTTGTCCAGATCACAGTGCCAGTAAATGCTGTAGTTGTATATACTACCAGTGCTGGCAATGGACAATGGGATTTATCTAATAACATAGAAAATGATTAAAAATCATCATTATCATCAATACTTGTCTAAAGTAAAAATCCCAGCATCCAGCCAAATCTTCCAGATTTTAAAATGTATTACCTACAGAACTTCCTAGCTTAATGTGCCGGGCAAATCAGTTTTTAATAAACTTTCAAAAGATTAACATAATAGTCTTTGCTAAAACATACAAGAAACTTCAGTGTAATAAAAGAGCAGGTGATTAAGCAAAAAAAATACTTTAAATATCAAGATGTGGTCTTTCAGAGTCAGTCATAGGGTATAGGTAGTCCTTGTTTAAGAATGCCAATTGGGACTGGAAACTCCATTATTAAGTGACATGATTGTAAGTTAAAAAAAAAAATAACCCACATGACTGTGTCACTTAGGCAGTCCTGGTTGCCATCATGAAATAAGGACCATGTTGCTCATTAAGTGAGGACCTCACATGACTGCAATTTTCAACTTCCTGCCTGCTTTCCCATTGACTTTTCTTGTGGAAACCTGACAGGGAAGGTCACAAATCGGGATCACATGACCGCAGGGATGTTGTGATAGTTATAAGTATGATGTCCAGGTTGTAACTACCTTCAATGCTACTATAAAAATCAAATATAAACCAAGTAATCATTAAGCCAGGATCAGCTGTTCACTAGTTGTCTCAATGGGTCTTTGGGAACTTAAGAACAGAGGGATAGTTTCAAGATCATATGAAGTGATAGTACCACTTTACACTGTGCTGGTAAGACCACATTTGGAATACTGCATCTAGTTCTGCTTATCAGTTCTATTTTTTCTGATACAAAATAGAATGATGAATTGATGGTGCAATGCATCAGCAATATAGAAATAAATTATAAAGTTATTTATGTAAAGTCTAAAGAGTGCAGAGAAGAGCAACGAAGACGATAAGAAGTCTGGAGGCTAAAGTGTACAATGAATGATTGAAGGAACTAGGTTTCCCTTATCTAACGAAGGGAAGGACTAGGGGTGATATAATAGTTGACTTGAGGGCCTGTCACAGAAAAGAGGGGGGTTGACCTCCACAGTACTTGAGGGCAGGATAAGAAATAACAGGTGGCTTCTGGTTCCGGATTGTGACGCCTTCGGACACATGGCGAGAGCCTTCTCTCTGCCATTCGGTTTCCCTTCGTTGGAAGACCCTGGAAAGTCGTCCTGGAGGGGCAACCACCGTTGGGGAGGACTCTTGTTAGATCGTGGAAGGGCGGTAGCCCTTCCGTTTGATCCGAGGCAGCTCCTCAGGGATGATCATGGCCGATCATCAAGTCGCACCAGCCGAAAGCCAAAATAACAACTAAGCATAACGAAGCACCATGGAGGATCTGGGTGAGACCTTTCCTTTCCTTCCTTTTTCCCTATCACCTTCCTGTGAAAGCTCCTTGAAACTTTTTTCCCCGCTCTCAATACTGCGGCGTTTGAATACTTGGGAATTTAAATTTTGGAAAGAAAAGTACAATTAATTTCAACAACTAAATAACTGGATTTTTGTTTTGTGGATACCTTGGGGTCCCAAAACCTCATATTATAGAGACTTAACATCTTCTTAATTATTAACTTTGGAAAACATTGGTTCTTTTTGTTTTTAACTGATAAAAGGCTATTCGGTGTTTGGGAAAGGATTTTGTGGTCTGCTGGGGACATCCTGTGGCGAAATCTGGCATAGCAACTGAAATTTTTTTTTTCAACTGTGCCTGTTGACTTCTTTGATTTGTCCTTCATATATAAAAAAATATAAGAAGTGGAAACAGCTGCGTGGTGACAATAACTTTTCTAAAGTGTGGAGGTGGACATTGGCTGATTCTCACTAAACATAGCCTCCACTAAAGGACTATCTCTATTCACCATGGAAATGGAGGAGCCTTATCCACAACTTAATTATAAACTTGTCCTTGAAAAAATCCTTGAAGCTACTGAGCTAATGAACTCAGGAGTGAAAGCCAAGGATATTTTCACAAAACTATAAATTGAATCCCAGACTCAAACCGATCAACTTACAAGCCAAAAAAATAACAGAAGAGGAACAATTTAATATCAAAGAGGATTTTACACAACATGTACAATCTACTGAGAACTTTGATATTCAAACACTGACTTTAATTACAGTACCTGTAACTCCAAAAGCAACAGGAATTGATCAACAAACACACTACATCGAGAACTTACGGTAGACGATTTGGATAACCAAACAACAATTACAACACTGGATATGACCTTTTATTCTACTCAGACGAAACTGCAAGAAGAAGAAGAAGACCAGACTGAACCGATGATAAACATTTCAAACCAAACAGAGAGACTTGAATTATTAGAGCAACAACCTAATAACTATAAAGGGGCCAGTTCTTTTGAAAGATTGACAACTGGATGTTCTCCCTTGACTCAAACAACAGGTGTAGGTTTTAAAGGCACTGGCATGGAAACCTGCCTGGCACAAAAGGAAAGCTAGAGTTAGATTTAAAAATGGGATTTAGAAATCCACCTAATGGGTTAAGCAGCTTTTTAGAGATAATGATTGTTTTAATATTTAGGATTTAGATTTATAATGGGAATTAAATTATCTGTTAGATTATAATTTTAATTGTTATATGGAAATAGATTTGTGACAAGGAAAGATATTTTGTTACTAAATGAGGAGATACTAGCATGAGAAAGAGAATATCTGTCAGTAAAGTAAGAAAGTAAATTCTGGAATAATATGTGTATTTTAGTTATGTTAATTACCTTATAATGAAATGAGGGAAATTAAGGATATCCAAAGCTTAAACATTGGTTATAAAAGGCTAAATTGGAATATGTTAATTGGAATTAAATAAAACCTAAAAACAGGACTTGGATATGTACTGTATAACCAAAATGCTATTGATAAATGTATTGACTGATTGAGCTTTAGCTAGAAATCTATTAATATGAATATGATATAATATTTGTGGGAAATAGAGAGGGAACCTTTATTGATGTAACCTGAGATATACATGAATGATTTTGTTATTGGACTATTGACTACCCTATCACCACGCTGCTTCCTAAACACTTGGATGTAAAAATTTGAAAAATTAATAAAACTTGTTCAAAAAAAAAAAACAGGCGAAAGATCATTAAAAAGAGATTCAACCTAGAACTAAGGAGAAATTTCTGACAGTGAGAATAATTAATTGGCTTGCCTCTAGAAGTTGGGGTGGTCCATCACTGGAGGTTTTCAAGAAGAGTCTGGACAGCGGTTTGTCTGGAATAGTATAGGGTCTCCTGCTTGAGAAAGGGATTGGACTAGAAAATCTCCCTTCCAACCTCTTTATTCTATGTTCTAAGTTTTTTTTCACAGAAAAAGCAGAAATGTATCTCTGCAGCTCTAAAGCTATTTAGAGTGAAATCCTTGGCTCAGTTGCTTAATGGATCCCAGATAGATCCTTATCCTAATTATAGGCTGTTGGAAATTGTATATAAGTTTATAAAAGTAGTGCTTCAAGCTCCAAAATGCATATCTGAGGTAATTCTGAGCCTAGACAGTGGTCATATGAGGATTGAGGTAAGAGCTCTAGTATTAATTTTCAATTATTGGCTTAAATGCCATTTTTCCCCAGATGGATTGATTCCATTTCGTTTATTCAATAAATTCCAGTCCTCTTGGATGCAAATAATCTTATGGGAGGAAAATTATATCGCTCTTTCTTGATTTCCTACATTTCATCCAATTTGCTCAACCTAAGAAAATTATCAGCAAAAGACAGATACTGAATGAGTGAGGCCTCATTCCAAAATCTATGTTAAGTATGGTTTAAATCACTCTGGAGGGAAAGCAGCTAATTACATCCATTCAATGATTTTCCCATTTCAATGAAATGATTTCAGTTCAGTAGGTTGTCTTCTGTACTTTTACATGGGAGATTTAATGAAGTTTCTACAGCTAGTTTTACTCAATAGAGTTCAGTTGAATTCATTCTCCATGGTGTTGTTGTTTTAGCACAACAATTGTGACTGTGTTCAAACAACTAATTTCTGGTCTACATGAGTAACATGGCTATATTGCTCCATCAATTCTTGGTCATGTATGATTGAACTATTAATTGTAACTTATCAGTATTTTATTAGACTTTTAGAGTATAATTTATTTCTATACATATTACTGATTTATAGCACCATCAATTCACATCTACCGGTAGTTTAAAACTTCCTATACAGGTAGTCCTCGACTTATGACCACAATGGAGCTCAATATTTTTGTTGCTAAGTGAGACATTTGTTAAGTGAGTTTTGCCTCATTTTACAACTTTTCTTGAAACAGTTGTTAAGTGAATCATTGCAGTTGTTAAGTTAGTAACATGGTTGTTAAGTGAATCTGGCTTCCCCATTGACTTTGCCTGTCAGAAGGTTGCAAAAGATGATCATGCAATCCCAGGACATTGCAAGTGTCATAAGTGTGAGTCAGTTGCAGAGCATCTGAATTTTTATCACATGACCATGGGGATGCTGCAACGGTCTTAAATGTGAAAAATATCATAAGTCACCTTTTTCAGTGCTGTTGTAACTTCAAACAGTTACTAAATGAACTGTTGTAAGTTAAGGACTACCTGTACAATGAAATGTAAGAGGGTTTTTTTTCCCTTTAGCTAATTTTAGATTTTCTTTCAATGTTGCTGCTTTATTTTATTTATATCTAAGTACATTATGTAGGAATTTTGTTGTTGGAGAAGAATATCACTGATAACCAAGAAAACAAACAAATGGATCATAACGAGAAATCAGTCCAGAGTTCTCACTTGAGACACAAATGACCAGGTTTATATTGTTGTATTTTGAACACATCATATGAAGATTCAGCTACTTTGAGAAGTCTATAATGCTGGGAAAAGTGGAAAGAAAAAGGATGATAGTGGGATGATCTTGATAATAGGGTGAAAGAGGCACTGTTGGATGACCTGACGGGCCAGTTGGTGAATAGAGCATCCTGGAGATCTTTCAGCAAATCGGTTGAGATTGATTTGATGGTACATAATCAGTCTCAATCAGTTTATGTTGTACTTTAAGCAATATTAGTGTCAACCTCCAGCTCAAGTATCTAAATAAAGTCCAGGATTTCTTTCATTTCTGAAGATCTTACTGATTTATCAAATAGATGACATGGTATAGGCCACAGATCGGCAACCCACAGCTCCGGAGCTGCATGTGGCTCTTTGAGCCTTCTCCTGCGGCTCCCAGCCTCCTCTGCCATTTGCAGAGGCAGAGACAGAGACAGACACTTGCGCTTCCCTTCTCTCTCTCTCTCTCTCTCTCTCTCTCTCTCTCTCTCTCTCTCTCTCTCTCTCTCTCTCTCTCTCTCTCTCTCTCTTTCTCTTTCTTTCTCTTTCTCTTTCTCTTTCTCTTTCTCTTTGTGTGTGTGTGTGTGTGTAAAAAAGAGAATGGCCTCACACTGTTCTCAGACAAGCTGACAAGCTTATTGGGCGGGGCTCTTGCCTTTGCTGAGTTTCAGCAGGAAGCAGCAGCGCTCTCTCTCTCTCTCTCTCTCTCTCTCTCTCTCTCTCTCTCTCTCTCTCTCTCTCTCTCTCACACACACACACACACACACACACACACACACACACACACACACACACACACTGAGTGGGGGAAGAGGACTGGCAGACCAAGGGCAGGAGAGAGCCAGCCCAATAAGAAAGTGTGTCAGCTTGTCGGAGAACAGCGTGAAGCCAGCTTGCCAGGTGAGCAGAAGATCGGAGAGAGGGAGGGGGGGAGAGAGAGGGAGACAAAAAGAGGGAGAGAGAGAGAGAGAGAGAGAGAGAGAGAGAGAGAGAGCTCATGCACAGCAGCCACTATTTCTTTTTAATTAAACTCTTCAATCAAGCTCTCCCCCCCCGCACACGCAAGTTTTGCGACTCCCAGTGTTTTCTTTTCTCTGGAAAACGGGTCCAAGTGGCTTTTTGAGTGTTTAAGGTTGCCAACCCTCATATAGGCGAAGGAAAACTAACTCTAAATGTCAAGTTCAAAGCACATTTTCACTGGCCTGACAATTATTGCTTCTCAGATGGCCAACGAACTTGGGAGGAGGGAAAGGGATTGGAATGCAGACTTCAAAAGATCAAGAAAGCCATGAGACCCAAGGACAATTTACCAACCAGACCCAGAGATACTTTCTCATAACAATATCATTCCACCTAATTGGGCAACGTGACCTGACCAAGGCAGAGGAGGGGAAATTCTATACTTTTACTATATGGGATTGGGTGGGGTTTTGCCAGAGCTGGTTTTGCTTGCATGCGTGCTGAAATGATGTATTCAGTAAAATTTTACATTAAGAACCTTGACATTAAAAATCCAAGACATCTAACCAAAGCATATAACAATGACATTCCCAGCCAAACCTCCCAGATGTTAATGTAGTTAATGTAATCATCTTCTCGTTATTTTGAGAACCTTCTGTTATCTTCTTTCCCACGGTTAGAATCAGTGGTGGGACTCAAATATCTGAACAACCGGTTCTCTGTGTGGATGTCACTTCCAGAAGTCCGTTCTGAGCCAGGGAGGCCTCCCAGGCCCAGAATGGCCCACTGGAAGTGCATGGGTGCCACTTTTGGAAATCCGTTCTGAGCTTCGGAGGCCTGGGGGAGAATGGACTTCCGGAAGTGATGTCCATACACTTTTGGTAGTCTGTTCTGGGCCTTGCGAAAAAGGGCTAGGGCATCAGCCGGTTCGCCAAAGTCAACAAAGCTACCAGTTCTACCAAACCAGTGAGAACCAGCTGAATGCCA
Source organism: Protobothrops mucrosquamatus (assembly GCF_001527695.2). Classification (NCBI taxonomy): domain Eukaryota; kingdom Metazoa; phylum Chordata; class Lepidosauria; order Squamata; family Viperidae; genus Protobothrops; species Protobothrops mucrosquamatus. The sequence continues at coordinate 17,422 of NW_015389401.1, forward strand.
CCACTGGTTAGAATGTCCTTGAAAAGTTTCCATACATCTATGTTTCAACAAACATCTGCAGAACTGGAGAGGTTTCGTTTCTCTTACTAACACATCCAAAGCTTCATCCCCCCCCTTACTCTAATGACAAATGAAAACAATAAGGCACATAGCTGTAAGTTGTCACTCTTGACAATTAGGTTTTGGTGAATGTTCTATTACTTTGTATAAATGCTATTTGTGCACTCTGTTATTATAACTCAACTTGGTTCACTTTATTTTATAGTGGGAAATATAAGGTGGATTTTGGTACAGAAGATCAGCTGGACTAAGCTTTAGGTAGAAGTGGAACCACAATTTGATGTTGTTTTTGACAGTATTCAGTATTCATATCCATATAGGAACTAATTGTGGTCTTTTAAATGCTCACTTCTTTCTTAATTAGCATTTAAATTATCATGCTTTTTTTTGCTGCACCAATTTAACAAAACCACTTTCTTTGTAATCAAGTATAGGTTCATTCTCCTTCATGGATTACTGCCTTGTCGTGGCGAAGGGGCTTGCGTAACTCAATGAAGCTATGAGTTATGCCATGCAGGGCCACCCAAGACGGACAGTTTCATAACAGAGAGTTCTGACAAAATGTGAACCACTGGAGAAGGAAATGGCAACCCACTCCAGTATCTTTGCCATGAAAACCCCATGGACAGTACCAAAAGGCAAAAAGATATGACGCTGGAAGATGAGCCCCTCAAGTCGGAAAGTGTCCAATATGCTACTGGGGAAGAGCAGAGGGCTAGTACTAGTAGCACCAGAAAGAGTGAAGTGACTGGGCCAAAGCCGAAAGGATGCTCAGCTGTGGATGTATCTGGTGGTGAAAGGAAAGTCCGATGCTGTAAATATCTTTTCTCCATAGGAACCTGGAATGTAAGATCCATGAATCAAGGCAAGCTGGACGTGGTCAAACAAAAGATGACAAGACTGAACATCGATATCTTAGGAATCAGCGAACTAAAATGGACAGGAATGGGTGAATTTAATTCAGAGGATCATCAGGTATACTACTACGGTCAAGAATCCCTCAGAAGAAATGGAGTAGCCTTCATGGTCAATAAAAGAGTAGGAAAAGCAATACTGGGATACAATCCCCAAAATGACAGAATGATCTCAGTGCGAATCCAAGGCAAACCATTCAATATCACAGTAGTTCAAGTCTATGCCCCAACCACTGGTGCTGAAGAGGATAAAATTGACCGGTTCTATGAAGCCCTACAGCACCTTATAGAATTAACACCAAAAAATGATATCCTTATCATCATGGGGGATTGGAATGCTAAAGTAGGAAGCCAAAAGATAACTGGAATAGCAGGCAAGTTTGGCCTTGCAATACAAAATGAAGCAGGGCACAGGCTGATAAAATTTTGTCAAGAGAATACGATGGTCATAGCAAACGCTCTTTTCCAACAACCCAAGAGACGGCTCTACACATGGACATCACCAGACGGTCAACACAGAAATCAGATTGACTATGTGCTCTGCAGCCAAAGATGGAGAAGCTCTATACACTCAGTAAAAACAAGACCAGGAGCTGACTGTGGCTTAGATCATGAGCTTCTCGTTGCAAAATTTAGGCTTAAATTGAAGAAAGTAGGGAAAAACATTAGGTCACTCAGGTATGAACTAAATCATATCCCTGATGAATATACAGTAGAGGTGACAAATTGATTTAAGGAATTAGATCTGATAGAGTGCCTGAAGAACTATGGACGGAGGTTCACAACATTGTACAAGAGGTAGCAACTAAAACCATCCCAAAGAACAAGAAATGCAAGAAAGCAAAATGGCTGTCTGAGGAAGCTTTGCAAATAGCTGAGGAAAGAAGGGAAGCGAAAGGCAAGGGAGAAAGAGAAAGATACACCCAATTGAATGCAGAATTCCAGAGAATATCTAGAAGAGATAAGAATGCCCTCTTAAATGAACAGTGCAAAGAAATAGAAGAAAACAATGGAATAGGGAGAACCAGAGATCTCTTCAAGAAAATTGGAGATATGAAGGGAACGTTTCATGCAAAGATAGGCATGATAAAGGACCAAAATGGCAGATACCTAACAGAGGCAGAAGAGATTAAGAAGAGGTGGCAAAGTTACACAGACGAACTATATAAGAATGAGCTTAGTGTCCCTGATAACCACGATGGGGTGGTCATTGACCTTGAGCCAGACATCTTAGAATGTGAAGTGAAATGGGCCTTGGGAAAGCTGAGCAACAACAAAGCTAGTGGAGGTGACAATATTCCAGCTGAGCTATTCAAAATCTTAAAAGACGATGCAGTAAAAGTGCTACACTCAATTTGCCAGCAAATTTGGAAAACTCAACAATGGCCACAGGATTGGAAAAGGTCAGTTTGCATTCCAATTCTAAAGAAAGGCAATGCCAAAGAATGTTCAAACTATCGCACCATTGCACTCATTTCACATGTAAATAAAGTTATGCTTAAAATCGTACAAGCTAGACTCCAGCAGTATGTGGATCGAGAACTTCCAGAAGTACAGGCAAGATTTCGAAGAGGCAGAGGAACTAGAGATCAAATTGCCAACATACACTGGATCATGGAGAAAGCTAGGGAGTTTCAGAAAAACATCTACTTCTGCTTCATTGACTATGCTAAAGCCTTTGATCGTGTGGATCACAACAAATTGTGGCAAGTTCTTAAAGAGATGGGAGTACCAGACCATCTTATTTATCTCTTGAGAAACCTATATGCGGGTCAGGAAGCAACAGTGAGAACTGGGCATGGAACCACTGGTTCAAAATTGGGAAAGGAGTCTTGCAAGGCTGTATTCTGTCACCCTGCCTATTTAACTTATATGCAGAGCACATCATGAGAAAGGCAGGGCTAGATGAATCAAAAGTTGGAATTAAGATTGCCGAGAGAAATATCAACAACCTAAGATATGCAGATGATACCACTCTAATGGCAGAAAGTGAAGAGGAACTAAAGAGCCTCTTGATGCGGGTAAGAAGGAGAGTGCAGAAGTTGGCTTGAAACTCAACATTAAGAAAACCAAGATCATGGCATCTGGCCTTCTCAATTCCTGGCAAAAAATGGTGAAGAAATGGAGGTAGTGACAGATTTTATCTTCCTGGGCTCCAAGATCACCACAGATGGGGACTGCAGTCAAGAAATTAAAAAACGCTTGCTCCTGGGGAGGAAAGCTATGGCAAATCTAGACAGCATACTAAAAAGCAGAGACATCACCCTGCCAACAAAAGTATGTATAGTCAAGGCCATGGTTTTCCCAGTTGCAATTTATGGCTGTGAAAGTTGGACCATAAGAAAGGCTGAGCACAAAAGAATTGAGGCCTTTGAACTATGGTGCTGCAGTCCCCTGGACTGCAAGGCGATCAAACCAGTCAGTCCTAGAGGAGATCAACCCTGACTACTCTTTAGAAGGCCAGATCCTGAAGTTGAAACTCAAGTACTTTGGCCACCTAATGAGAAGGAAGGACTCACTGGAGAAGAACCTAATGCTGGGAAAGATTGAGGGCAATAGAAGAAGGGGACGACAGAGAATGAGGTGGCTGGATGGAGTCACTGAAGCAGTAGGTGTGAGCTTAAATGGACTCCAGAAGATGGTAGAGGACAGGAAGGCCTGGAGGAACGTTGTCCATGGGGTCGCGATGGGTTGGACATGACTTCGCAACTAACAACAAGAACAAATAGTTCATTGCAACCCGAGCCTTTACTTCTACTTGGAAATAAAACCTATTGTGCTGTTAAGAGTTACTCCCAAGAAACTCAAGATAAGATTGTAACAATGTAGCTTCAGTTTAATTACACTCTCCTGGGATTTAATAGAATTTGTTTCCAGAATGTTGCGTAATGAATGTCATTCAATAACCAGGGAATGAATATTAATGCTATTCAGCAGAAGCATCACCCATTTTAAAGATGCATATGATGTGTTGCTGTGTTATCGTGAGCTGCATCAGTTAATTTGCATTCATCATAATGATTTTGTATTTTAAAGGCCATTGGCAGCATTTCTGAATGTTTTAGTACCTCCCTTGGGTTTCCAACTTTACTTGAATACATTAGTACTTTCAAGTCTGTCACATAGAATATCTGTCAAAGGATGATCAGGAGTTAGCAAAGCCAGAACTGCGCATCTTATTTCCATCCCTTCTTCCTTTTGAGGATATATCCCCTTTTTTCAGTTCTTCTGTCTTAAATGAATACAGAATTTAAATGTATGTATTTTTCCAGTGGGGAAGGTGATACTTTTAAAAGAATTGAGCTTAAGCTCATGTTTCTGGATGACTTTATGACTTTCTTGTGATCCTTCAGACTCAAACTATATTCATTTATTACATTGTAATACAGGTAGCCCTCAAATTAGAACCACAACTGGGTTCAGAATTACTATTTGCTAAGTTGTTAAATGAGTCACAGCCAATTTTATGACCTTTTTGCCATGGTTGTTAAGCAAATCACTGCAGTGAGTCATACGGTTGTTAAGCAAATCTAGCTTCCCCTATTGACTTTGCTTCAGGCTGCAGTCATCATAAATACATGCCAATTACCAACTGGCTGAATTTTGATCACGTGACTAGAGGGATGCTGCCGTGGTTGCAAATTGCAAGGAGCAGTTGTCACTTTTTTCAGTGTTGCTGTAACTTTGAACAACCATTAAACAAATAGGTGTAAACCAAGGACGACCTGTAGTAATTCAGTATGGGTTTATATACGTTATTATTGCCATTTTTTTCCAGTGGAATAGGAACTCACCCAAATCTGATCATTTTGTAAATGTCTTTAAAGAAATCAAAGTTGATTTCGTGGCAGAGATGAAAAGTTCTAAAACATCTCTCCTTGACTTTCAATTTATTTTTTATCAGTTATTTTACTCTTTTAATTTTTTTTTAAAAAAAAATCAATGTGTAGGTTTATCTAGTAAATACCTAATTTTGGGTGTGTCAGGGGGAAACAGTTTGATAGCACTGTAGTTTTCAATTGGCTCGGTAAATTTGATTCTTGACCACATCCCAGAATTGTTTCTCTTTTGTTTGCTTCTATACTCTCACCTGTTCTGTAACATTGTTGTCACTAGGGTGAAGGGATGTCCCCAATGTTTACTTCTGAGTCTGAATATCATCATCCACAGGAATTTTGTGGAGATATCTTTCTTTCTCAGTTAGCTTATTCTGTGCCCTGAATTTGAAGTGCTATCTTTCAGAGTTTTGCTTTTGTTCTCTCTATTGTTCGTAGGTAGCAAATTATTTTCCACTGGTTATTTCCCCTATGTCTTCTAAAATCAGAGACCTCATTTTCTCCATTGGCTTCCAACATCAGCCTTTAAACAGGAATCCAGGATGGGCTTTTCAAAATATTATTTGCATATGCAAATAGTAAAACAGAAGAACATCTATTGCATTTTGCCAAGCAGTTGCCATTGCCTAGATTTAGTCAAACTTTAATTAGATCAATTATTAATAATAATCAGAACAATTAATAAAATAGTAATCAAAATAATAGTTAACTTACACTAGAGTGGATTTCCTTAACAACTCTGCCAGGGTATTTTAAGATTATACTTGCAGCTTTTGTTCATGTACTTAGAGTGAACTATTCAAATTACATAGACATTCAGCTATTGCTGTGTTACATTGTATGCTGCTATTTTTGCAGCAAACGTTTCTGTTGCATTTTGTTAAATAATCAGTGACCTATTTCAGCAGTTACCTTTGGACATTGCTCATTGTTCATAAATGCCCAGATGCTAAGGCAACACACAATTTCCATGCTTGACCTTTTCTTCCCTTCAGTACTTCCTTCATTATAGAATTCCTTGCTTGAATTAAGCCCAACTGGTGTATTACACGAGAACCAAGGAATTTTCATGTAACTTAAACCAGAATTTGTATTGTTACTATGCATATCCTTGGAAAGAAGTCCTTCACAACTCACAGGAGCTTAGACAAAGCACGTTTCTTGGGGCAATTAAAGCAGTTGCATCTTTTTCCAGACTCATTTAACTGCTTCATAAATTCAACTACTTATAAATGCTTCATAAGCAACTGGGGGCAGGTTACAAAACAGCTGTGCAAGCTTCTGGAAAGGCGTAGAAGTTTGGCTGTTGATAGCAAACCCAAGTGAAGCCTTTGGAACAGGCCCTTTGCAAGAATTTCTGTTATGTGGATGAAACATCTGTCTTCAAAGAGTTAAAATAGCCATGTCCTTTGAAAGCTGACCTTGTGCTTGGCACCAGCACAGGAAAACATATGCAGGTAGAGACAGCTGGGAATAGCAGTGTGAAGCTTGCAATCACAGTACTGTTTTAGTACTGGGGGGGGGGGAAAGGTGTTTTCTCTGGGACAGGGTGGATTTGATTTAAATCGAGTTGATTTAAATCATAATTTTTAAAGAGCAACTGTCAATTCTGTCATGCAGCAGCAGCTCCTTCTCTGACCCGCTGTTGACTCACTGACAGTCCCATTCACTTTAATGGGATGGCTGGTGATGCAGCAGTAACACAACAAGGTGAGGGACAGCAGGTGAGTGGATGCCCGCTAACAGGCACTGCCATGATGGATCTGAAATGACAGGTGCTATTTAAATGTAAGATTCTTGCTGGTAGTTAGAATCTTTAATATTATTATTATTTGCAAACAAAATGAAGGTTTCCTAGTTAGAATAATAAGCTGTCGGGTTAGTAAACAAGCGATATCAAAACCGATTTTAGGTTAATAGGTTAATCACTCATCGTTGGAGAACTACTCAAATTCTTTTATTTAATTAAAGCACTTAGATGCATTTCTCTTCAAACAATCATACAGTTTGTAGCGTACATAAATTTGCAAAACAATGGGATAAAAGGAATATTCCTGAACTTTGTTTTATGATTTATCTCATGGTTACTGTGAAATTGTGTGAACGCATCCGTGCAGTGCATGTTATCTCAGCTTGCAGAGCTTGGATTCACTGAATGAGTTTACCAAAAATGTAAATATTGCAGAATATACAGCCTCATGCTACATAACTAAGCTCCATTTCCTGCTGAACAAACTAAATTATTAATGTATCTTAAATAGAAAACTATCTTTAGATAGATTTTTACTCCAAAATCATTTTATTAAAATAAATTTGATAAAAATTAAAAAAATCTGATTTAAATAAAAAAAAAAACCTATTTTTTTATTATTGTTTTTTTTTTAAATCATCTATTATTATCTATCCTGCTCTGGGATAATGTGCTTTATAAGTCACCTGTTTTGAATAGTTTGCACAATTAAAGATGAGGTCATTCGTTTCTCTGAAATGTTTTCTTATGGACATTTTAAATAATCAGAAGAACTTTCCTTCCTGATTTTTATCTTAGAGCCCATGCAGAAGCATCATCTTCCGTGAATCATGATGTGCCCACCACCATGGATGAGAAAATGAGAAACAGAGAAGTAGCGAATGAAGGGAGCGATGAGGAGAAAGCTCTAGAGTCCAATAATGTTTCTCAGGCAGAAGGAAAGAAGAAAAAGCAGCGTTCTGGATTTCGAGACCGTAAGGTATGTCTTTATTAAACTGGGTTTATTTGAATTAGTGGTCAAGAGAAACCTTTTCCCAGGCCATTTATCTTTATTTTTTTATATCGTGCCTTAGTTATGTTTACAAATAACTCAAGGGGACAAACACATCCAACACTCCTTCCTCCTCCTATTTTCCCCTGTGAGGTGGGTTGGGCTGAGAGAGAGCGACTGGCCCAAGGTCACCCAGCTGGCTTTCATGGGTAAGGCTGGGACTTGAACTCATGGTCTCCTGGTTTCTAGTCTGGTGCTTTAACCTCTAATAATCCCACAAATATTTTTGAGAATGACAAGGATAGAAATGAATGGTTTAAACAAGGATACAAATCAGATGAATTATTTTTCATACATGTAGATGGGATTTGGATTTTTTTTTTTCTGAGTTTGAATGAGAGAATTGTGAATTCTAGTTATGATAGATGTCATTTGGGCCATGAAGTCTAAACCTTTGCTCAGTGCAGGAAATTAAATAATTTTTGCATAAATGGCTGTCTAATGAAAGGAAGTCCACCATCTGTTTGGGTAATTGATTCCATTATGAAATGTGTTGTATTATTAAGGGTTTCCCCCTCCCCCAATATTTAGTTGAATTATTTATTTTAGATTATTCTGTCTTCTCCATTCTGAAATCATAAAAACCTTGACTTTCGTTATGTGCTATCCTTTTTGAAAATTAAGCTGGAATGTGAAAGCCAGCTCAGAGCTAAATATGCCCTTGTATATCTTTTCATAGGACTTAATTCTAGTTCCCTAATCACCCTTGTTGCCCTTCTCTGAACATTTTCCAATTTGTCAGAATTGTTAAAACATGGTGTCTAAAATTGGACATAGTATTTGTAGTGAGATCTGAGCAGTATTACGATTTCCTGTGATCTAGAAATTATATTTCTTTTAATGCAGGCAAAAATTGCTTTTAACTTTTTTGTAGCCACCTCACATTGCTGTGACGTATTTAGATTGCAATTGGCTGCTTACTATACTATAGTTTTTGACAAGAACTATTATTAAACTAGGAGTTTCTATCCTCTGACTCTACACTTAACTATCATTGTCTTTACAGTACATTCCAGAAGCTTGTCAAGTATCAGGATTGAACTAACTAGTTCCTGGTTTTGTCCTTTTTGAAAATTGGGAGAATTTTCTTCTCCAATCATTTGGTCCTTCAGTAGTTATTCAAGATTTTGTAAAAGTAATATACAAATGTTCAACAACAACAACAGCAACAACAACTTTATTGCCACTTTGAATGTACACCAATCGGGATACATCAAAATGAAATTTCGTTGCATACAGCTCTCACAGGGTCACCACCTCCGATGTACACTCCTTGTTCGTGGCCAGCTCAAGTTTCAGATCGTCCATTTTAGTCTCTAGGGAGCGAACGATAGCAAACAGGACAGGACAGATGGAAACGGAACTCCATGTGGATTAGCTCTCAAATTAGCTTGTATTCCTGCAGGACAAGCTCGCCTCCTTTCTTTTTTCTGATCCTATCTCTTCCACCTTTTTCTTAAAGAGGCCTCGCTTCTTTTTGCCCCTGGAGCACTCTGCCGCCACCACCAACTCCTCCAAAAGCTTCTCTCCCTTCCTCTGGGCCTGCCAACAACCTCATCCAGTTCCTTCGCTCCATAAGCCCTGGGATCTCTCCTCCTCTGCCTCCTTTGGAAACAGTCCTGATTTGCAATAGAATCCGTTTCTGAGCCAGCAGTCAATTCTTCTGCTGGCAGAACAATTTCAAACAACCCCAATGACTTTTAATGGTCTCACCAACAGTTCCGAAACAGGTAGAACAGTGGTTCTCAACCTGTGGGTCAGGACCCCATTTGGGGTCGATCGACCATTTAACGGGGGTCGCCAAGCAAGGCTGTCCGCCATTTTTTCCCCTTTTCCGGCGGGTGCCTTACCTCCCTTGGGGTGGGCCAGTTGGTGGTCGGCCTGCTCTGTCTCTGCCGCTTGCCAGCTACGCCTCGGCTGGCGCAGGGGGCGGAACCACGCATGCGTGGCGCTCCCGAGCAGGGAAAGTCCTCGACTTACGACCGGTTGGGTAGTCCTCGACTTATGACCGGTTTAGTCCTCGACTTACGACCGGTTTAGTTCTCGACTTACGACCGGTTGGGGTCGCGGCATTAAAAAGGTTGAGAACCACTGAGCTAGAAACTCACCATGCCAGCAAAGAATGTCGGTCGTATGTTACCTTAGTTCCACCACGTTCCTCAAACACATTAAAACCTTCCCAATCACGTGGCCTATATCCCTTACATCCCTCCCAAAACTTTTCACCTAAATGTTCAGGCCATCATGCAGTGTTTTAATACTATAAGATATAGGCTCTGGGAATTTCAATTCATTCAGGGTAAATAGGCACTTGTAATCATTTTTTGTATCACTCTCAAATTTCAATCCTGTCCCTTCTTAGAAGGGAACGAGGCTTTGGGCTTGAGGGTGAAGGAAGCATATGGGAGCATATATAGTTTGTTTCATCAGCCAGTTGAGAGCCATGCCACGGAAGAGAAAATAAGTCTTTTCTGGAAGTCTACAAGTGATCTCTTATTCATTTGTTCCCATTGACATGATTCTCTCTAAATATGTGTGGATGACTTGCAAGATTGTGTTAATGTAGCCTTACAAGAAAGTAGAATTTGTTCATCTAATTCTGTTTCCTGTCTGGTTTACCTGGGAAGGCTGACATCAGTCTTGCAAGCCTGAAAGTACAAACTTTCCTTTGCCACTTTTATCTACTTGATCCATTAGGGCGGGTCCGTCCTATGTTTCTTTGCCTGACTGTTAAGCCACTGGGGTTTCCTGCCTCTCTTCTCTGATTGTATCCTAGGCAGCATCTCTTCCCTCCTTTCCCAAAGATCATAGAAATAGTAGTTGTCAACCAATGTTATTATTACTAAGGAGTTATTTTGTCCAATCATTTCCAAATCAAATTATTCTATCTCAGCAGTATGTCTCCTGTGGGAAATAAACAGGCCTGGAATGACCAATTAGCTTACCAAAAGTAAAGTCATGGGAAATCTGGCAGAGGAGATTGCGGGTTGCTTGGATAAGTCTCCCCAACCATGCAACCTCCCATAGCTTCTCTGCACTCGTGGTGTGCCTCATCAGCAACCCACAGACCCTCATGCATCCTCCCCATGCCCCACTGGACTCACACCGTGCTTATCCTGCCACTTGTGCACCCTTGTGCACCTTGCCAAGCCTAGTTGTGCTCATGCTACACCTCTCTGGTCACCTATGCACCCTCATGGATCTTTCCCCACCTGGCAGCAGCCACCCCAAGCCTCATGCTGTGTCGGAGATGACCAGGCTGAGCTCAAGGGCAGAGTCAAATGGGTCACCATTTTGGAGTTGTTACGCTTCTACTACAGACCTAAATCCAACTCCCTGTGAATTCTATTGACTCTTATTTAGCGCCAATTTGCTTTGACTGTTACTAGATCAGATTCTTAGCAGGAAATAAACTCATAGTCCTTTTGGACTCTATTCTGGCTCCTGATTTCTTGCACTTGATATGCTGCAACTTGAAGGTTGCAAATATTCATCAATATTCAACTATAGGGGTTAGAAACTATCTGGTTCCTCTTCCGTGCTAATAAACATTTGCTTTAGGATTTTCTTGCAATTTTTAATTTTTTTCTTTTATGGTTATTGTATCATATGCTGGCCTTTTATTGTGTTTGATCTTGGACTGTGAATACATTTTGATTGCTTGGAATGAGGCAGGGGAATTAAACTGTGGTGGTATTTTCTTACTGGAAAAGCTTCACTCACAAAGTAGGACTGATTGTCATTTTTATTTCAGTGCCAATTTTAACTGCATTCTCCCAATTATTTCTTCATTATGGTGCTGGTTTGTTGTCTGCTCTGTTGTTTTTATGCTTAATTTGTTTTTATTTTTTCAGAATGTTCCACTATTTCTGGACTGAAACCTAATTTGGCTTTTATGTCTCTTGCAGTCTGCCTGGAGGGTAGATTCAAAATTCTGATAGATAAATAGATCCTATCAACTCAGTTTGGGCCATTAGATAGAATTATATATTTATGTCAAAAAATGGCTAAGCTATTGGAATTTAGAAACTTTTCACTTCCAGTATTTTTCTTTTTAGGTGATGGAATATGAAAACAGGATCCGAGCTTACTCTACTCCAGATAAAATCTTTCGATACTTTGCCACATTGAAAATCATCAATGAGCATGGAGAGTCGGAAGTATTTATGACCCCACAAGATTTTGTGCGATCTATAACACCAAATGAAAAGCAACCAGAAAGTAAGTTGCCTTGGATATTGTGATGGAAAATAGAAGCTGCTAGGTACACCAGTAATCTTGGTTATTTCCTTCTTTGGAAAAGCTAATTGATGCACTTAGATTGATTTCCGTTGTGCAATTTTATGCCAGGGACCATTTTTCAGTTTCTCCCACCTCATTTTTAATGTTCTCCAGCACATGGTTTTAAACAATTATTGAGATAATCTTTATAAGGCTGAAAGAGCCTTATAAACGTTTTTATTGCAAGATCTAGTCAACATGTTGTAAAAGTAATGTGAGTAATTGGCACATTATTTAGTTTTTTATTAAGGTACATGACTCTTCATGAGCATGAAGTTTTATAACAGCTTTTTCCAACTTAGTATATATATATATATATATATACATCAGTATGAATCAATCCACTGCAGGACAAAGGTCTTCACTGAAGCTCATAGACTAAACTATGGTGCAATGCAGTGCAGTATGATATTATATGATCCAATATTGCATTTTCAGCATCCATTCCCACCCACCTCCCCAAAATTAGTTTTTTTCCTGAAACAAAGACAACCAGTAAACATAAAGTAATAATTGTCACAGTTGTAAGAATAGCTGAATTTATTGTGATTTTTAATCTACAGAAATGTGGCAAACAGGTGTTAAAATGATCCATGATCATTCATCACAAAGTAGATCAATTTGCGTATTTTGGACTACTAATTCCTGTTGTGCTGGCTAATGATTGCAATGAAGTATTTCATTTATTAAATCCTGTATCAGTATTGTTGATTTTTTATCAACTTAGCATTATTTGTAAAATCATAGTTTTGGAAAGGGACCATGGAGAGGTTTTCGATCATCCTCTATGAAGAGAATCCATATATCATCCCAGACAAATAGCTATTCTATTTGAAAGTCTTTGAACAACAGCCCCCAATCTTTTGGGCATCAGGGACCGGTTCCGTGGAAAGAGGTTTTTCCACGGACCGGAGTGGGTGTGGTTTCATGCACTGCCTGCATCCCATAGATGGGGTTTCACTTGTTTTCACGGACCGGTTTCTGGCATGCTGTGGACTGTGCCAGTCCACAGACCGGGGGTTGGGGACCTCTGTCTTTGAAGATGGAGCAGCAGACTGTTCTACTTTTTAGTTGTTCTTGCAATCAGGAAATTCCACCTTATTTTGAGTTTTGTATCCCCCCCTGAAAAGTTTCCACATGGTGCCCCTTATCCTATTTTGGGAATTATGGAAAATACATCTGTACCCTCTTTCTGCGAAAGCCCTTCAAGAAATTTAAAGGCTGTTATCATCTTTCTTGTTGATCTTTTCTTCCTTAGGCTAAACATATCCGGTTCTTGTGCCAATGAGAAAGTATCTATTCATATATTAGTTCACTGTTGTGGATATTGCTTTTAAATGATTGGCATCAATTACCACTAGATAAAAAGCATGGCTTTTCTTATAACGATATAGAAGGAGGCTCAAAAATATTGTCTTAGGTTTGCTGATATTACTGTTTTATCTTTCTATATTATCTGTGAAGGAATGACTGGCATATATATATTTAAACTAAGAAATATCTTTAATTCAAGGTATTATAAGTAGATTATGCTTACAGTTTTCCATTAAAGAGAATTTATTGGTTGTAAAACACATGATTTCATTCTATGGGGAAAATCTAACCCATTTTCCAAAATCTTATTCCCAACCAAAACTTAAAGAAGAAAACTTCAAGAAGTATATCTTCTACTTAAAGAAGTAAACTTTAAAAAGTGTTTCCTCTACTTCAGGGGTGTCAAACTGCCAGCCCGCAGGCTGGATGCATCATAGCAAAACTGTGCCCATCCCATTTCCGGCAATGGCAAAAAAGTGACATTGCGAGTTTGACACCCCTGCTCTACTTCAATGTTTCTCAACCATGGCTGCTGACTATGGAATTCTGTGAGTTGAAGTCTACACATCTTCAAGGAGCCAAGTTTGAGAAACACTGCTCTACGTCCCCAACCCCATTCTTAACCCCAACCCCAGCATGGTGGCTGGAGAATTCTGGGAGTTGAAGTCCACTCATCTTAAAGTTGCCAAGTTTGAAAAACACTGCTCCATACTTCCATTAAGCAAAGTATTTTGTAATCTCTTAATGACAACTAGTGTTTACTATGTAAAAGGAAGGACACAGTTTTTTTCTGTACAGGCCAGACTTTCTGAAGCACTAATTCCATCCAAGTGTGCTGTTTCCAGCTACATGATTAACGGTTATAGTAGCTGGGAGATGACAAGAGTGCAATTGAGGTAACATAGTGAATCAGAGAAAAAAAGCATACCTAATTGCAGGTAAAAGATGATGGTGATATTGTTAGGAGGAGGAGGAGTAATTAAAGAGAAAGGTTTATTATACAAACCTGTAAAAGATGTTACTAGATAAAAAAATTAACCCACTACTATCCAGTAAAATTACTTTCCTGTGTTTTTCATGTTTGATTTGATGGTTAAAGCTTAAGTGATGCATTTTCTTTAAAGAAACTGCCAAAATGTCATTTTCAAAATATGCTAATAAACCTGTTTGGTTTTATTCCCAGATTTAGGTCTTGATCAATTTGTGGTGAAACGCTACGATGGAAAGGTAAGATTTCTAAATCTTTGGATGCATCTTCATTGTATTTCTAACAATGGTGGGATGAGGAGGGGGATGGAGAGAGGGAAATATGTCCTTTTTTTCTATTCTACGTATAAAATAAGTAAAGCCCTGTCATTTTTCAAGCAGACACTATTCTTTTGAATGCAACTACATCTAAATTCTAAGGAGCTTTTCTACTGTCTCTTACGAAGCACTAGAAGCAACATCATGTTTCAAAGTAAAAAAAAATGGCTTGCTCTTCTGCTATTTGTGCTGTGTCATTGCAGCAAAATTGGTACTCCACTTTCCTCTTTATTATAAATTCACACGTACAAATTTTCAGGGATTTATTTTTTTCCTGTTTCAGAGAAATGGAATATATAAAATGGCTCTCATTTTTCTCTTGAAAATGGAAATAGGAAGGTGTGCCTTTTGCTACCATATCCACTGTATCCTCATTGGGTATCAATATCCTAAATTCACTGTAGTCCTCTTATATAGATATGTGGGTCAAATCAGAAAGCTAAACTTACAGGTTGAGAAAAGGTCATTTTCATCTTAATACTTTTTTCTCTCCTTCATCTTCCTAGGTTCTTAACTCTTTGGGTAACGCACCCAAATAAAAGTCAGTCCTTCTGTTTTTTTTCTTTTTTCTTTTTTAATGTTTACTGTTTCTTTTCTTTTGATTTTGCTTTCTTCTACCTTTTACAGGCTAATCTATCATTGCAATAAACTGCAGTGTTGCTTGTGTAGTTTTAAGTTTTTGAACTTTTGCTGATCTTTCTGTTCTTCTAAGGCCGACTTCCCTGTTTTTTCCAGAGATAGGATAGCATTCCCATCACCTGCCCTGGGATAGTAGAAAGAAGTCTAACATGCAGCCACATTGTTTTTCCTCCATGTCATTTTGCTCCCTGCAGATGTGGGATGGTGTTCTGCATTTTTATCAGCACATCTGGAAGGGCAGAAGGAATAATTTAAGTTGTCATTGGTGACAGCTTCAAATGCATTCAGTTTAAGCCCCTGCTGTCAACTATTTATCAGATTGACTGATGGAACAAGCTGATTAACATACTTATTGGTTATTCTAGAGTGTGATTAAGAAACACTGTGGCATTTAATATTTGATACCATTCTCTGAACTATCAACTTCCTTTTGTCGAGAAGGAAGCACAGGTAGTCCTTGACTTATGCCCAGTTGGGACTAGAATTTCTGGTACTAAGTGAGTCACACCCAATTTTATGACCTTCTTGCTATGATTCTTAAGTGAATCACTGCAGTTATTAAATGAGTCACATGGTCATTAAGTAAATCAAGCTTCCCATTGGCTTTGCTTGTCAGAAGCCAGCTGGGAAGGTTACAGATGGTGATCACAACCCCCCTCCCCCATGCTGCAATTATCATAAATATATGTCAGTTGCCAAGTGCCCAAATTTTGGTCTCATGGGGATGCTGCAACAGTTGTAAGTGCAAGGACTGATTTTAAGTCACTTTTCTTCAGTGCTGTTGTAACATCGAGTAGTCTCTAAACAAATGGTTACAAGTTGAGGACTAACTATATAATTTAAAGTGTGCAATCAAAGTATTGTCGATTTTTAAAATGGGTATGATACCTTTTGAAACTGTTTTCTCCAAAATGCTCCAAAATAAGACATGATATTTGGCCATATACATTTTTCTAATGTGTAATAAGTATATATCCTATAAATAAGTACAATGGTTTGCCTTTTTTCTAAAATACTGCATTAGATTTTTAGACCTTTATTTGTTTTATGGACCCTTGTGTCACCCAGTTTATAATTTCATCATAGAAAAACAAATGTCTTAACTGTAGTTAATTTGAACTGGAATTGTCGAGCAATTTTGGATATGTTTGAAAAGACAATTTAGATATCTCTTCATAAGAGCCCTGTTTGGGAGGATCAGGAACTTAAGATTTGGTTGTGCTGGAAAAAAAGTAGTTTTTTTCAGTGGGTTCCCTATATTCTTTTGCTGATTTATCTCATTCATATTACTTTCAAATTGCTTTTCTTAGCTTAATAGAACAGTCCTCTTGGTATGCATTGCAGGAGAGGGAAAACCTAAATTAGCAATATGTGCACAGATTTAATTATCAGTGTTGTATACATATTTATATAAATTGCTGCTTTTCCTTCAAAATCTCCAATTGTTTGAAAAGATTTTGACAGATGGTACCCTGCTTTGGTGTAGCTTATCAGGAGAAGTTATTATTTGTATAACCATGTCTGTGCCTTTTACGACACCCAGAAGATGAGTTGTTAGCATATATTTTAGTAGATTTGTTCTCCAGATAACTGGGCCAGCTGCCAAAGATATATTGGAATCTCAGGTTAACCATTAAGTCAGCCATTAATTTTAAGTGCAATGGTTAATTGGGTTAATTTGCAGTTCCACACTGAGGTTATTATCAAGGAAAATAGGTTCCAAAGAACCATCTGCTTCTGCAGCCTTAGTTCCTGAGGTGTTTTAGGGCAGGGGTCTTCAAAACTGGTCCTTTTATGACTTGTGGACTTCAACTCCCAGAATTCCTCAGCCAGGCATGCTGGCTGAGGAATTCTGGGAGTTGAAGTCCACAAGTCATAAAAGGGCCAAGTTTGAAAACCCCTGTTTTAGGGTATAGCTTCCATTCCTTGTTAACATGGATGTCTATTATCCAACATGTGGAAGACACCAAGCTGGAGAAGAAGAGAAGAGATTGGTAACTTTGGTAACTAGAGGAGTGATTGGTAACATTGTCTTTTTCTTATAAAAGTTGTTTTATATCTGCAAACTGGAGATGATGGTAGAGGGCAATCAGGCTGCCACATCCGCCTCCCATTATGACAGGGTTGATCCAGCTGATCTGGTTGGATAGGTGGTTGTCCCCTTCCTACCTCAATGCTTCATGTGTGTTCTCTCAAAGCTGGAAGAGTACACCGGAAGAGGACAACCAGATAGAAGAATATATGAACTGTTGGTTTCTTCTTGGCTCTGCTGAAACTTGAAAGCTTCATATTTTGTTGGCATAAACTGAAAGTACTGAACTAGTCTATTATATATATTGTATATATGTATATTCCTTCTGTTCTTGATATTGTTGCAGGCAACTTGAAGTGTCATTGATTTCCTCCCCTTTATTTGTTGCTTCTAAGGAGTTCAGCAATTCTTTCTTCCTGAAATGTTAACTTCCTATTTTTATTCTGTGGTTCCTGCCGTTATGATGTACATGATATTTTTTGTTGCTTTATTTTTCCTATTGTTGTAACAAACCTTTGCTCATTTTCTTCCTTTTCTTCCTAACCTTTACCCCTCTTCTCAGGATTTTTGGCAGGTACTGACTTGTCAGCATGTGCTTTAACCAGTTTGTGCTTCAGATCCCATATCCACCCCCTTTAAAAGGGACAGCATATAAATATATATATATATTCTCCATCATCTTTCTTAAAATAGAAGTTTTCTTTACTTGGATAGTGCTACTTAAATAAATTAAAATGTGGGCCTTTAAAAGTTTTTTGATAGAAAAAACTACTAAGGGGAATTCATTGCTAAGCTATTTCATATACTGTGCAGGTTTTAGTTTTGATTTTTTTAATTTATGTAAAGTCACTAGATCCATTTCATTACCAGGCTTAACAGCTTCCTGGATGCATTTTATGAACATTTTCTATTCTTTGACCAAATGAAATAATATTTTTTCTTTATGATGAGAGAAATAAAACATGTTGATTTAAGGTATTGAATATTTTATGTCCCATAAAAATAGAAAAAAAAAGAAAAACAGAAAAGTTGATTTAAGGAACAGGGCATTTCCTTGAGCTTAGTTGTGTTCAACATAGTACAGGAACATATTTTCAGTATAATACATTTCTATTATCAGTTTCCTTGAGATACCGGTAATAACTTTGGCTCCTTTGACACACTTGATTTTTTTTCACAATTTTTACTAAGCCATTTGAATGAAAAAGATTGGCTCCCAAGAAGATATGAATAGAAATTTACTGTTGATTTTTAAACTGCATTTCAGGATCATCCTATCATAAAAAGTGTTTTGCGGTAAATTATGAAGGAATTAGTAATGAGTGTTAGAGAAGAGCTGTCTACAGACTCCACTTAGGATTACATTAAAATAGAGGTGGGCAATTAATTTTCCCAAGGGGACACATGAGAAACTGAGATAGTACATAGGCATGCACACATGTACATATGTAAATTGAAAAAAAATAGTTGTGTTCGAAATAAAAGTAATCCACATTGACTGAACAGGGACAGCCAAAGGGCCAGATGTGGCCAGAGATTGTAAAAATCTTAGGTTTGCATTAAAAGCTGTTTTGCTGTTAATATTGTCTTTTTAAAAATGCAAATAGCATCAGAAAAAAATTGATAATTTGGACACAGTTCTCATGCAGAATAAATTATATCCTCGGCTTTCTGAACCTGCAAGTGCAAGATTTCCTCCCAGTGCAAATCCCACTTTCAGAAATGGGATTTGTTCTTCAACAGATATTCAGATCACGGATATCACTCTTCCCCTAATCCTTCTCCAATACCCAATGCTAAAGGTAGTCCTTGACTTATGATCACAATTGGAACCTGAATTTCTGTTGCTAAGTGATGGGATCATAAAGCACGAATCATGTGACCACATTGTTTAGCGATGGCAATCCTGGTAGCCCCGGTTGCTGTTCTGCATGTTATTAAATGGGAAGTAGATGTGAGTTCCAGGTAAGGAATACAGAGGTTGAGCAAATGCTATTCAGGGAGGCCAGGGAAAAAGGATTTAAGGCAGTGGTGGGATTCAAATATGTGAACAACTGTTCTCTCTGTGGATGCCACTTCCGAAAGTCCATTCTGGGCCTGGGCAACAAAAAATTAGCTAACAGTTCTGCCGAAGTGGTGCAAACTGGCTGAATCCCACCACTGATTTAAGGTATGTGCGTGCATGTGTGTAAGTGCAGGAAGACCAAGGAAAAAATACATTGTGGCTCGACGTTTTCTTGGTGCATCATCGCTCTGGGGCTGCAAGAAGCCTCTGAGCTGCAGCCTCCCTCAGACAGAAATTTGTGTATATTTATCGTGGTTTTTATTATCGCCTGTTCACCGCCCTGAGTCCCGTAAGGGAGATAGGGCGGTATATAAATTCAATAAATTAATAATAATAATAATAAGAATCAGCTGTCCCAACCCAGTGCCAGCTACAGTCCCCCTTGCCACCCTGTACTCTGAGGCCCCTACTGCTCTGCACTCCACCACCCTAGCTGACCTTTGCCGTCTTCTTGCTCCCACTGCTGATGAGACATGCCCAGTCAGGCCCTTCATAAGGCCGCTGCTGGCCACATGAAGCCATTATTCCTAGACCTTGTGAGGAATCTACCATGGATAGACCAGGAGAAGAAAGCTTCATGTGGCCAGCAGCGGTCTAGGTCTGTTGTGATTCCTCACCTGCCAGCGGATCCAGCGGCCGAATCCAAGGAATCGGATGAGGTACCTGTGTTCACATTGAAGTCTGCGGAGGGCTCTAAGGAGCAAGAAGACTCAGAGCCAGACGCGGAGCCCGGCCCATCTACTCACACTCAGGCAGAGTCACAGCTGTTTTGGGGGCTGGAATTAAGCAGTGAGGAGGAACAGCTGGGACCAGTCCTGGATGCACGGATGCACAGAGAGAAGTGAGCAAGACAATGGAGAGTGGTGGGGCAGCTCCATAGACAAAGTAAGAGTCACTAAGAAGCCACACCCTGGCTGGACTATAAAAAGGAGAGGTGTGGGAGGTGCTGGTTGCCGAAGGCAACCGTTCATACTACGGCTTCATGGTTCTGTTGTTGGATTTCTTGTGTCAGGATTCTTGGACATTTAACCAGGTTTGTCAGATTTCTGTGTGTTTGAGTGACTTGAACCTTGAGCATTCCAGCTGAGAACTCAGAGACTGATCTTGTTTGTTTCAACAGCTAAAGGACTGGTTGGAGTTTGTTCCATAAAAGCTGTGTCAAAATAAATGGGGTTTTTCTTACAAAGTCCTGCCTTGTTCAGTGAAAAGGGGTTTGCCTCACGAGTAAGCAGTTGAGCAGTACTCGCGTAGGCTGGGACAGAACAAGGTCAATAGTGGGAGAAAGAAGAAGGCAAAGGTCAGGTAGGACTTCAGGAGCCGTAGAGTGTAGAGGGCCAAAAGGACATAGATGGGGGAGATAGTTGGGTGGGGTAGTTGAAGTGCTCCTGAGATTGTACATATGGGTGGTCTGCCAAGTGTCCAAATTTTGATCAGGTTACTGCAGGGATGCTGTAGTAGCCAATGTTAGGCATAAAGAATCAGGATCATTCGTAAGTTTGCAGCATACAGGATTTATTCAGACTTGTATACAAGAATCTGGTCAATAACAGTCAGTGTTCAATTGATGCTAGATAAGAGATTAACATAATTCAAAGGAGGGCTGGACTTGGATCTCTTGTAGCAACGTAAGGATTCTAAACTGATGACAGATTTAACTCCACCTCCAGTTCTTCCTGCCCTTCTCCTGCAGCCATAATTTCAGGGACCATTAAATGAATGATCATAAGTCGAAGACTACCTATAATAAGTATTTCCAAAAAAAACCCCTAATCTTTAATGACCCTCAGATTTCCTTCTTTAGTTTCATCTAGTGATTATAGCTGAAAGATATTAGGGGAATTAGGGGAGGAAAAGCACGATAATGACAGAAATATGTTTCTAATGACATTCTAGAAAGCTCTCTAGCTTTTACATTTGCTAATGTTTATGGCTGGAGTGTGCCTCTAATAGCTTTGAGCATTTCCCAGAGTAAGGGGTCATAATTCCAAATTGTAATCTGAGTTCTAATTGACAAATGTGTCTGTCTGTGGAAGATTTCCCCAAGGAGGCCTTTATAACATGAAACATTACATCCTAAGCAAATAGGGCATTTTATAAGAAGGGTGATATTTGGCATCTGTACTGACAAGTATTGAATATGAAGCGTCACATAGGCCCTGGAGAAAGACCCTGAAGCACTCTTCACTTGTTTGCCATATGTCATGTATGAATCATTTTAGAATACTGATAAACTTGATTCTCTTTTCTGAGATGAAATTTTTGGTTTTAAAGAAGTGTTAAGATTTTTGTCACTGTTGATAAACCAGATGCCATGGCATAGTTTTATACTGAAAACAAACCTTCTATGCAAATGCAATGCAGGAAGCTATTACAACAGCTTTACTAAGCAAGGGCCATATTGTAGTGTATACCACACCTATTTTTTTTTGCATGGAATCTTACTTAGATTAACATCAACCCTGTGAAATTGGTAACTTCCATACATCTTTATCAAATCTCCTGGAACTGGATTTAGGATGATCCCCTCAAGATTAAACATTCTAAGTAATCCTCCTTTCCATTACTCTTTTGGGGAAATAAGGAAAAAAAGCTATTAGAAATATATGCAGACAGTTGCATGAAAAATAGACGCACTGTATATGAAAATCAGAATCAGTAAATTGTCAACAAGAGAAGCATGAAACTCCTCCAGTGGATCAATTCTGTAACCAAATTACTGACTAATGTAATCTGTAAAAGCCATGAAATAGACGAATTTAGTAACTAAGCTAAGATTAGTAAAAAAAATCAGAAGATATGGCAGGTGACTGAAGAGGTATACATGTCCCAATGCCCTTTTCAAAAGGCAGCTACTTTATTTTTTCTTGAAGACATTTAGCTTCTCATCCAAGAAGCTTCTGAAGTGAAACGTCTTTTGAAAAAGCACCTTTGGGTCAACCATGACTTGCATGATTGAGAATCTTTATAGACAAGACATATACATATTCTTCCTTAGTAAATGTTGTTGCTGGCTTCTCTTTGCTAGAGACACTTCTTCAGTCATAGATTGTTTCTTGGCTATATGTTATGCAGAACACTGCAGAAAACCTTTGCTACATGTGGTGCACCCTAACATTTCAGTTTTTTTTTTCTTATGAGCTAATACATTTTTAGCTGTCTTTCAAAATACATCGAGTAGCATCTCTTCACAAACAGAACAGAGCAATGAAGGCAAATTACACCTGTGTTATCAATAAATCATTGCCTCTCTCACTTAAACTTTTTGCGTGCTATTTTTGTTGCATAAAGAATACATTGATTTTGGAAGAATCCAGTGGGTAGTCTTCTCTGAGTTGCAAAATTCTATAGTGCACTTAGAGTGTACAATGAAAGAATAAATACCTAAATGATTTGAAGAGACAAATACAGTTTCTGAATATTGGAGATCTACCAGTAATGAGGAATACCAGATATATTCTGTCCCTTTTAAAGAGGCTTTTTCCTTCTTGCTTTCTTTAGAAGGACTCATCCCTTGCTTGCTGGGCTCCTGCTGCCTGTGAAAGGTCTGGGGATATTGGTGGCTTGTTTTCCTCTGAACAATAGAATGCTAGCCTTCTAAGTTCTTGCATTTCAGGTGCAGCTTTTTTAATGGCGATGGTTACTCAATTTGTTACTGGTAAAAGTATCCATGCACATTTCTCTTTCTAGCCTCTGAAAACCACCCGGAATACAAATCTTGCTCGAAACATCATAAGGTCAATTTTATGGAGGAAGATTGCATACTGTTTTTTAAAAAAACAACAACTCAGTTCTCATTTTTCTCATGGGAATAAACATTTTTCCTTGGCTCAAATTATAAAATGTGCACCATGTACATTTTTGTGGGATTGTTCTGATTTTCTAGGTTTACTGTACAAAGAAATTGCAAAGCAGTTTCCCCACTGAGGCTGCAGTATTTCATAAAAATGTTCATCTCCATACATTTTTTTAAAAAAATATATCACCCGGATTATATTAATTTTACTGCTAATATAAAACATGCTTTTTAGTTAGCTGCACCACCCTGTTTACTGCACCACCCTATTATAATTCAGTAGTGCAGCCCAGTAGTTGTCTGAAATAAGCCTCATTACACACATAATGGGACTTTCTCTCAGATACCGTGTTTCCCCAAAAGTAAGACCTACCCCAAAAATAAGCCCTAGCTTGATTTTTTTGGGGGGTGGGCCTAATATAAGCCCTACCCCAAAAATAAGCCCTAGTTTGGGGGCAATGCACATGTCTAAAAATCAAGCTAGGGTGGGTGGGGGTTGGCGCTGCCCTACGTGCCCCGCCTCTGCTTACCAGGCCTCCCATGAATCGACACCTACCTCAGCTCTCCAGCCTACTTCTGCAGCATTCCTGGCCTGCATTTTGCCATTAGAGGCCTTTCCGAAAGGCCTCTGCAGCCGAGAACTGAGATATGGATTCAAACCCTAGCTTGGTTCTTGGCTGCAGAGGCTTTCCGGAAAGGCCTCTGCGAAATGCAGGCCAGAGCTCCATTCACAGCTGTAGAATGAAGCTGCTCCTTCGGCCGCAGAAGAAGTGGGCCAACTGGGCGGTGCTGTCGGTGCCACCTCCACAAGGTGAGTGGAAAAGACACCCCCCAAAAATAAGACCTGGTGCCACTTTTGGAAACAAAATAAGACCGGGTCTTATTTTCAGGGAAACACAGTATCTGTAGGACTGCAGTCTGAACTTAACATGCCCTATTTGATCATGTGTGTAAAGTTTGGGTGGGGGGAAATAGACAATTTCTCCATTAGACCTTTCAAGCTAATTTTGCAGAGATTTTCTCCTGGATTTGTTGACACCACCAAATAGATTCAAATAACCAATTAAAGAATCAAGAATCATCAGCTAAGCTCCTTAATTGCTATGGTACTAAAGATTGCACTTTTATTTTATTTTTTTGAGACTCTCAGGTTGAGTCTCAAAACTCTTTTTGTTACTTACAAAGTTTGGAAAATCAACTTTAATATCAATGCCCTAAATATGCTTTTTACATAGACAAATTTGGATCATGTTATTCTGAAGCAATAACGTTTCAGGTATCTTGGTAGTGAGCAATCAAATGAGATTTCAGAGGTGTACATTTCTTGCCCATGTGTTGAAACTAAGCGATGTTAAAATATATTGGTATAAAAACCCATTGGATAACAGCTTGGAAAGGATAACTGTTAGGGCTGTGCACAGTGTGAAAATTATTGGAAATTGTGCATGGGATTTCACATGAACATAACATCTCTCTTTTATGCATTAAAGCAGCCATCTGTTTCAAGCTTCTGTGCAAACCTGAAAAAATGATGTTGCTGCTTTCAGAAGTTGCCTCATTAAAATTAAATTTAAATTAATATTATCCTTAAGGCAGACAGAATTTTTTTTCAGGTTTGCCAACATGCATTTAATGAACAGTTGAGATCGATACTGCAGTCTCCTCAGTATTCATGTTAGAGAACCTGGAATGTTTCTTCCTTATAAAAATGTCCATCCTAGCTAGTTCAGTTTTACTTTGTAATACACAATTCTCTTTGCCTTTAAACTTTTCTAACATTCCACCAACTGCAGTCTGAGAAGCAATTCTCAGTGGGATGACTTGGTGAAAAGTTTACTTACATCCAAGTGAGTGCATAAGAGCCTCATGCTGCAAATTACAAGGAGATTACTTGAATTTCTGTGTACATTATGCAGTTAGCAAACCTGAGAGTGGTCAATGGGGATTGAAAGAGAATGATATTACAACAAATATAATACACAGAATCTTAAGCATTCATGATTTTCTAATGATTGTCCAGTTACTGTAATCCCAAATAAGGCAGATGAGACCAAACAAATTATCTAAATTGTTAAGATGAACGCAGTTCTGGTAAACATGATATACAGTACATGTTTAGTTTGATGGAAAAATAATGTAATGATTGCTTAAGATTATCAACTAGTGTTTTTTTTTTAAAAAAAGTATTGAAGTGTAAATAGTAATGGCATGGAAATTATCACTGAACATTCACTGCTTTCCTTCATGATTTAAGACAAATGATGAGTTTATAGTCATTTTCCAGTAATTGTGTTCCCTATATCTCTAGGTATACAGACATTGCTCATTAAATTTTTGATATTATATGAAAGTTAAAATAATATTATATTTGAGGGTTAGCTTAGCTGTTTTCTAAAAAACAATGCTGGTGACTTTGAATTAAGATGATCATCTGTTTATAGTTATGGTGTGCAATCTGCACTCATATTTCATCCAAATCAGATTAGATTACATTCAGATTTGCAGAACTGGAAAGAAATGGGTGGGGATTGCAGTTTTCTCTAATTCCTTCTAGCTCCTAGTAGCATTTACTATTCTGTTGTGGTAGGTAACAACTAGACTAGCTTTTCTGGAACAGAACAAAGCATTGTAGGAAATGGGAAACTGAAAATTCTAATTCTTTTCTCCAGCAGAAACTGTCCGTAGGCTGCAAGGTCTTTCCTTCCTTCCTCCCTCCCTTAATTTTCCTTAATTCATTAAAGCCAGAATTTAAAAAAAATAATATAGATTCTAAATTAATGCAATTTATTCCTTTCATTTCAAATACGTGTCCTCAAAAAATAAATAAATCTGGAGACACAGATAAAATTGCAAAATCTGCTTGTTAAATGTACACTGACCAAGGGTATATTGGAATAGGCATTGTTGTGATGATTAATAATATTAATGTGCTAGTTCAATTTCTGAAATTGAATTTGTGGTACTAGGAAATAAAGTGATATAATTATTTGGCATGTTTTTTATATTTGGTGTTTCATAATTCATATATCCCAAAGAATATTACTAATATCTGTGCTTTTGGAATCTTACGTGCTTGGCTCTGTTTATGTAATGACTGAACTGTCCATAAATTGTGAGGTTAAATGTGGCAATCCTATTTTGAATTTAATTGTAGTTTTAAAACCCCTAGTCCTTTTTTTCTTTGATACAGAAGACACTGATATAGCCATATATGTAAATGTACTTTGGGATGCTATATAGTAGTATATACATTATTCCTTACAACAATTAGATGCTACTGTATCAACTTCTCTTTTGGAACATATGAATACATTTGTTGTCACTTTAACAATCAGACCTTTAGTGATTTGTTTTAAAACATTTGTTCTCTGTTCCTGCCTGGTCCATACCCAGCATTGTCATCAAAATGAATTTAATTTTTATTCATCATTTAATTAAAGGTCTAAATCAATGTTTCCCAATTGTGACCATTTCCAGATGTGTGAACTTGGAATCTTAGAATTCCACCACTAGAATGGTCATTGATGAGAAATGTGAGAGTTGAAATTGACATATCTGGAAATTGCCAAGTCTGGGAAACATTTGTCTAAATCCACTTGACTGAAATTTAACTGGTCACATCTTTGGCTATATATGTTTTGCAATAGAGACAATATATGCATTAGTCTTACGTGTTGGTATAGACTATTCAGCTGAGCAGTGTGGTGGCCTAGTGGTGAAGACGCTCGCCTCCCACTTGGAAGGTTGAGAGTTCAATCCTAGGTAGCATCAGTTATTTCTCTCCTAGGGTGCAAAGAAAAAATATCTTCTGCGAACTCTGCTTGGCATCAGGAAGGGCATCCGGCCAGTAAAAGCTCAGCTCCATCCAGTCGCCCTGACCCGAATTAAGAGATTACAGGGTCATAAAAAGGGAGTTGGTATATTATTCAGTTGCACTATGATTATTTCTAGATGCTTGTATTCTATGACTAGAGTAGCTTTCATTTTACTAGGAATATTATTTTAAATTCTAAATGGATTGAATTGAATTGTTTAGTGTGACAATGAGCTTCAAGCAATATTGAACAGACTTGGCTAATTTGGGAATTATAAATTTGGGAAAATATAAATATTTTCAGTAGGCCAAACTTTTTTTTTAAAAAAATAATAATCATCACATTTATGCAGTAATGCTTCCCTTTTTATAAACAGGAACTTTATAAAATAGTTAACTTGATAACAGGTAGGAATTAATTTGGAATCCAGGTGCAAAGAGGACTTATGTGGGTGGAGCAGAATGTACTATTAGTCTTTCTGATATCAATGGCAAGTCATTAAGAGAAGCCTAATCTACTTAGCATTAACTACATGTCATTTACTACTACTACTATTACTACTACCACTGCTACTACTACCACTGATTATACCAATGATGGCGAACCTTTTAGAGACTGAGTGCCCAAACTGCAACCCAAAACCCACTTATACATCGTTGAGTGCCAGGTGGGTGTGGCCAATTGGGTGGGTGTGGCCCATTGGATGGGCGTGGCTGCGGTGGTAACAGCAGACTGGGTGGGAGTAAAAAGTTCAATCAATCAATTCCAACTTTGCAAGATCTTTTTTTTCCCGCGAGAAGTTGAAATTGACTGATTGAACCTTTTTTTTTTTTTTTGCACAAGGCGGCGGAGGCCTAAAGCGAAAAGGTTTTATAAAACCCAGCTGAAGGCCTAGGACTGGGGCGACAGCACGCGTGCCCACAGAGAGGGCTCTGAGTGCCACCTCTGGCACCCGTGCCATAGGTTCGCCACCACTGGATTATACCACACCTGCATGTTTGCTTTGTGAATAACTTGCATTTGATTCAAGAGTAATAATGCATTGTGCTGGAATGATAGATGAGGAAGATGGTGTTGAGATTCATAAAACACATTCTTACACAAGAGAAACTGGTTTTTAATAGAATGTGTTTGAATTACTGACATTCCTGTAGTATTGTCTATTTCACAGAACTGCATCAAGTTGTCAGAAGCTCATTCATTATGATATTTAGAATTTCATAATACAAGGTGGATATTCTTAGCAGTAGTATATATGAAATATATATTGTTACTACTCCTAATGTAAACAAAGATACAGAATGCCATAAGAAAATTGTAAATAATCATGGGATAAATATTGTTTTGGTCTAATGTTTTACAAACAGAATGCCTTTAAATGTGTTTAAATTCTTAATTAAAGTTCTGTCTCTCTAAATTTGCAATCTATTTTTCCGTAGAAATAAATCTCATCATTTCAATGGAACTTTCTTTACAGTTAGAGTTGCATACTAAAGAGATACTAAAATGACAAGAGATAGGAGTAGTAACAATATGATTGCATAATCTTGAAATCATAATACTATAAACAACAGAGTTCTGATTTTAGGCAGTTTTCATAATCTTAGAAAGCAATGACTCATTATTTCCAGATGTTGTCAATTGTATGTATAAAATGTTGGCCATACTGTACAATATCCTTATGTAGCTTTCCCTTTTGATTTTTTCAGAATAAATATAATGACACTGACAGATACTGACAGAAGAGAATATTTGTAGTTCAAATATGAACTACATATTTGTGCGGGTTTTGATGCTCTTTGAGCTTGTTTAACTTTTTGCAGATGTTTCATTATCCACCTAGGTAACATCATCAGTGCTAGAAGGGAGTGTGGGGAGAGGGAAGTGTTATTCTTTTTTATATACTAATAGCTTGCTGTCAGTGTTGATGGGAGTGTTCTTGGTGGTTCCTTCCTTAGACTGTTGTTTAATGTTTGAAAGCCACCAAGTTCAGAGAAAACCAAGGACTTCATAAATATAATGAGTTAATACTGGTATCAGTATTTTGCAGAATAAGTTACAACTTTGCTACTTCTCACTCCCTAAAATATTTTCACTGATTCTTGTTATGAGTTCTCCCTTGATATTTTGGCAATCCTAAGAGATAGAATTATTGAAAAAAAGACTTTGGTGATTATCTTTTCTCTCAGTATGATTAGTTTATTATGGCTTTATCTCCAGTTCTGGTACTTCAGACAGAAATAAAATGATAGCATCTGATGGCATCTAAATCTCAGTCTCAGTTTCTAATCAATGCTTTCTCTACATTTCTTATTTTGGCTATTATTGTTTCAAATGTTTTTTGCTCTTCAGATGCAACAGATGATGCTATGATGATGTCAATGTGCTTTAAATGTCATTGCTTAACAAATTGTCTTTCCTTTATCTCATATATGATGGGATCCTCGCTAGACAGAGGTAACAGATAGGGAACAGTTGCATAACTGGACCCTGGTGTGTTGTTGATGGTGTCTTTTGTTCCCTAATACTCTCTTAAATTTGTGCTTGTGATTTATGTGCTCCTGTGCTTGCATGTTTCATATACATTAACCACAACTCACTTGATCCTTTTAAATATTTCTGTTTCTTCTTTGTGTGCGTGTGTGTGCGTGTGTGGTGCTTGTAAAAATGTCTAATACTTCTGAAAAAAATTAACTACTTTAAAATCATAGAACTTAACCTCTCTAACCCAATTTTTGCATCTGTTTTTGGCCTTTAAAACTTCAGAAGGCAAAGTGACTTAATAGCTTCCTGTTTACTAATTAAATGCATGGATAGAATGAGAAAGAAGAGAAATTGTTGGATCAGAAGGTCTGTCTACTTTACAATTACCAGTGGATGATAAACTGTAGCCTCTTAATCATGACACTGAGATTAGGTTTGGTCTTTTACCTTTATTTTCATTACCATAGCATTTCCCAATCCTACTGTTAAAAAGAGTTTTGCATTATGTGCATCTTGCCAGAAATCATAGCTAAGACAAATCCTTTAAATCGCGTCTTCAAAGCTAGTTCAGTTTTGTAGTTTTAAAAAATACGTGGTACTATTAATTCTGGTTTCCTGCAATGTTCATATAATCATAGTGCAACACTGCTATTAAATTCAAGTGCTGTAACCTGCTTCCTATTTCATAATCAAATTAAGAGGTGGGCAGTATTTTATCTGTGCATAGAAGTATAAAAGCTCTCCAAAACAATCATCAGTAAATTCTTTCTGGTCACTATGTATTAAAAATGGCAAGACAGAAGCTTTAAAATACCTACTACTAAATTAGAAGGAAACAAGGCATATCTTGATTTGCTTTTGATTGAAAATGTTAAATAGGACAATTCTAGCCTGTTCACTTAGAAATAATTCCGGTATGCAGAGAGATTTAGACTCAAATAAGGATTGAAATTTATGTAAAATATAGATAGAAGAGGACTTAGTTTTAATATTTTAACCCCCAAAAGCCCATCTGACAGATTTAAAGGCTGGAAAGGTATCTGGATGGTAATAGAAGGGATTTAGAAAATGAATAATGGCAATAATAATAGAGTATTAAAGCTGTGATCTGTTATTAATTAAATATATTTTTCCTCTGTTGGGATTGTGGTATTCGTAATCTTTTAAAATAGAGAATCTCCCAGGAACGTGAGAAGTTTGCTGATGAAGACAGCATCTTTTATGCCCTTGGAGAATGTGGCTTGATTTCCTTTTCCGATTACATCTTCCTCACAACAGTTCTGTCAAGTAAGTACATGTTTTTGTTCCATACTGTTTCCATTTCAATTTTTTTTTCTAAATACAGAATAATAGAGTTCAAAGGGATCTGTTATTACCATTTAAACCAGTGGTTCTCAACCTGTGGGTCAGGACCCCATTTGGGGTTGATCGACCATTTCATGGGGGTCGCCAAGCAAGGCTGTCCGCCATTTTTTTTTGTCCGCCATTTTTTTGTCCGCCATTTTTTCCCCTTTTCCGGCGGGTGCCTTACCTCCCATGGACTGGGCCAGCTGGTGGTCGGCCTGCTCCGTCTCTGCCGCTTGCCAGCTACGCCTCGGCCGGCGCAGGGGGCGGAACCACGCATGCGTGGCGCTCCCGGGCAGGGAAAGTCCTCGACTTACGACCGGTTGGGTAGTCCTTGACTTACGACCTGTTTAGTCCTCGACTTATGACCGGTTTAGTCCTCGACTTACGACGGTTTAGTCCTCGACTTACGACCGGTTGGGGTCGCGGCATTAAAAAGGTTGAGAACCACTGATTTAAACACCATCGGCATTGACAAAATCACCACCAGTCAATTGCAAAAGGCAGCTTTACTTGGAACAGCTTACATCCTGCAACAATACCTCAATGATTAAACAATATCTGCCTATCCCAGGTCCTTGGGAAGGACTTGATATGTGGATAAAAATGTCAAATCCAGTCTAAACATCTGGCTGATTGTGCAATAAGCCAACAATGTTTTTGTGATTTGATCATGCTCACAGATGTCAATGTGCATTCATTTCTCCATTTTTAGATGATTTCTTTGGATCCCATTTGTGGTTGATGTATCGGAAATGAACAAGCTCTTTTCTTCTTCCTCTTGGAAACATTCCTGTTTTATCAATTTTGGATTTGGCTTCAGTCCTTTGTCATTTATCTTGCTGTACAAAGAACAGCATTAATTCTGTCTAGTTGAGAGTATTCTCTCTTGTTTTCCTATCTTGTTCTAAGTCATTTGGCTTGGAAAACTGTGCATAGTCTGCATTTGGCCCCCGTGAGAGAGGAAAAGAATTATATGTACATCATTAAATTCTCTACCTGGAAAGATCTCACAAAACCTGTTTGGGAATTAAAATTCAGAGCACATGGAGGAATCAGTTCCACATATGCTAACTGTTATATTTACCAAACCTGTATGACCCCTGTTCTCCTTGCTAACCTTTTAACACTGTCTTAGCCTTTTCAATAATCAAGACACATCATGAAACTCTTTTAGATGTTTTAAGTAACAGCCTCAGCACTTGAACAAGATTCAAGTCAGGCCATGATCCACATAACATCATACTTACAGTGACTCCTGGGGAACACACAGTGGCTCAGTGGCTTAATGATGCTGGAGATATGGTTTCAGCTCCGGTGGTTTGAGCCCTAGGTCTGTCTGGCAGAGTGAGCTCCTGTCACTCACCTCAGCTTCTGTCCACCTAACAGTTTCAAAACATGTTATGCAAGTAGATAGATAGGTATCACTTTGGTAGGGAGAAGAGCTGGTGCTCTGTTCAGGCAGTCAAATTCCTGACGGCTCTGAACTTTCCCAGTTGTGGCGCCTGCTTGCGAGACAGCTCCGGGAAGGAAGAGGGCCTTGGGTTGGGTGACATTGCAGGAAGAGTTGCTTGTCTTTTTCTTTGGTACAAAGTCAGCTCTCCCTCCTATGTGCACAAGCATTTCCTATAACAGGGGTGGTACCTTGGCAAGCCAAACTGCTACTCTGCAATAGCATTGTGGTTTCCTGACTACTGTAACAACACCATACACTAACAACAACAACCTCTGGGGATCACCATAGTTTCAGACAGAATTCTGCTGAATCGAGCATTTTTGTTTTGTCATTGAATTGTGGCCTTTCCTGCCAGTGCACCAGTTTGCTATATAAGGGCTAACTTTCCACATTTGAATAGGAAGGTGAGGGTTAGTTGAAGCCTTTGGTTCCTTCCTTCCCAGCAGTAGTAAAATTTTGTGATGCCCAAAAGTGTTGAGATGGGGAGTCCAGAAGACAACAAGGGCATTGCTGGTCAGCTATATTTATCATAGAAAACAATTGTGGGTGTAGCTGACCATCTTTTACAGAAACACACGCCTGCACAAAGAATAATAATCTGTCTGCAAATGTTTTTGTTTTGAAAATAACCAGTTTGGCTAGGTGAATAGTCTATTGGCAAGAAAAAAAACAATATCACAAAAATGAAATGTTTTTCCCATTTTCTGCTGTGCACATGTATTATTAGGTTTCATTTTCAGAACAGCACAACTGAAAGAAGCTGAAGCATCAGAACAGCCATTCCCATGTTAACTTTCCTTGTAGCTAGAAGAATAAAGAGAGGAAAATGGTTGTTCCTCCAATAAAATTCTTGCTGTGAAATTAAGAGTTTAAACATATAACATGCAGCATGCCAAGTTCTTTTATGAGTTGATCTTTTCCATGCATTTTTTTTAAAAAAATATTTTTATAATGCTGCATAATGAATTCAGCAGCCTCAAGCCTTTTGATGGTTCTGCTGCTCTTTGCAGTTTTGTGATTATACAATTTTGAGACTAGCTGAGCTTCTGATATCATAGAATCTTCATAAACAGCTATCGGAATCAGACTGAACATGTCACCTAGGGCAACTAAGATATTAATGCCACTCAGAATGAAACCTTCTTTGAGTTGTGTAAACTGTGGATATCCTGATACGTGCCATTTAAATGAAGAACTGTCAGGGCAATGGAATATGAGGGAAAAGTGCAAAGAAGAGCAACTAAGATGATTAAAGGTCTGGAGACTAAAACATATGAAGAACAGTTGCAGGATTTGGGTTTGGCTAGTCTAGAGCAAAGAAGGAGTAGGGGTGACATGATAGCAGTATTCCAGTATTTGAGAGGTTGCCACAAGAGGGAGGGGTCAACTTATTTACCAAAGCACCTGTAGGCAGGACAAGAAACAATGGATGGAAACTAATCAAGGAGAGAAGCAACCTGGCATTAAGGAGAAATTTCCTAAGAGGGTGAATAATTAATCAGTGGAATGGCTTGTTTCCAGAAGTTGTGAGTGCTCTATCACTGCAGGCTTTTAAGAAGAGACTGGACAGTCACTTGTCTGAAATGGTATAGGGTCTCCTGCTTGAGCAGGGGGTTGGACTAGAAGACCTCCAAGGTCCTTTCCAGCTCTATTCTGATTGATGGATTGAAAGTGGAAGAAAGAGACAATAGAAGGATTAGTCTTTTTATACTTTATCAAATGATTAAAGTTTGTTGCTAATTTATGTTTATTAAAATGTGTTGAGTGCTATTTGTCCTCAGTCATTTTCTATATTGGAAAAAGTCTGTGGGCAATGATTTGCAGACAAGGGTGTGCTTGACAGTATTCACAGTATGGACATTTTGCAGTATAATAATGCAAATTCTTCATGATTGTACCCTTGGGGAACTAGCACTACGTTTAATCAATGTTATTTGATTAAAGTTACTTGCATTTACAGAGAGTAATCAATTCAGTTCACTTTACTGATAAGGCCATATGCCAGTTACCAGAAAAATGTAATTACTAGAAACATTTGTACATGCTTAGAGTTAGAAAGTGAGAATAGAATAGAACAGAACAGAACAGAACAGAACAGAGCTGGAAGGGATCTTGGAGGTCTTCTAGTCCAGCCCCCTGCTCAAGCAGGAGAACCTATACCATCTCAGACAGGTAAATGTCTAGTCTCTTAAAAATTTCCAGTGATGGAGTGCCCACGATTTCTGGGGGTAGGCTGTTCCACTGGTTGATTGTCGTCACTGTCAGGAAGATATAAGATTATGGCCTATTGTGTGCAGCAGAAAGATGTATAGGTAGTCCTCAACTTACAACAGTTCATTTAATGACCATTCAGAGTTACAACAGAACTGAAAAAAGTGACTTATGACTGTTTTTCACACTTCCGACCGTTGCAGCATCCCCATGGTCACATGATCAAAATTCAGACACTTGGCAACTGGTTTATATTTATGACAGTTGCTGCATCCTCTGGTCATGTGATCCCCTTCTGCGACCTTTTGACAAGCAAAATCAATGGGGAAGCCAGATTCACTTCACAACCGTGTTACTAACTTATCAACTGCAGCAATTCACTTAATAACAGTGGCAAGAAAGGTCATAAAATGGGACCAAACACACTTAACAAATGTCTCACTTAACCACAGAAATTTTGGGCTCAATTGTCACAAGACAAGGACTACCTGGAGTCTGCATTGTCCTTGCCTGCAATACTAATTACTGGATCCAGGCCAGCTCTCTTATTTTGGTTTAATTTAAATCCCAATACAATTGCTTCTTTTTTGGAACTTGGAGATTATTATATTGCCCCTCCTTGTCATTTCCTTTTGAAGATAACTCCTATCTATTTTCTTCATGTTTTCTTGATATTTTACTGTTCCTCCTTTGCTGTGTTGGTGTTAAATTATCCACCTATTTCAAGTGTAGATGTTTGGCTTTTGAGAGAGATACGAATTGCTTTTGGTGTGCTCACCTGATACCTTAACCATGGATTTGGCACAAAATCAGAATCCGCATTTTGTTTTTATTCTTTGACTCTTATTCTTTGGTTCTGAGTTGTAATAACTTGTTTGTTTTCTCGGTTCAATAACGTCATTTGTTTCTGCTTTTAATGATTTTAACTATGAAGGGACGAGAACAGAATAAATTTACCTTTATTGGAATATTGAATACTAATGAGCTATATGTATGCAATCATACTTTCAGCTATTAATTTGGTTATATAAACAAATACAGCTGAAGAAACCCACACTTTAACGCTGCAATCCAATTGAAGATAAGAAAAATTAACTTGATACAGACACACTATTACCTAGGCAAAAGGGACTGAAGTGCAAAATAACTAGATAACATTTGGAAGCAGCTCAGACATCTCCATAGTATGCTGAACTATAAGAAGGAAGAGCAGGTATAGCATAATCAGACTTGCAAGATTCTGTTATAATAGCCAAGCTCAATAAAAAGTAATTTTGGCCTTCTTTTAGAGTTGATTTCCCGGTCCGATCTATCTATGTAGTGGAGCTGACAGATGGATACTTACTTGGGTGTGAGAACTTAGTGGTTGTTCTTCCTGAGTAGATTGCGTTATGAGGGATTTATATTCCATTTGCCTAATGGAATCTTCTATATAAACATAGAACATTTGTGACCATAAGTAATGGAAAACTTCATATGTAACCAACATGAAAAAATGCAACCTATCACATTGAAATTCAGTTAGTTGAGATCTGTACTTGTCTATGGAGATTCTCAGTCATTCAGGTCATGGTTGTCCCAAAGGTGCTTTTTCAAGAGGCAACTGGACTTTCTCTGATAAGTTCAGTTGACTGAGTCAGAACTGAAGAAGCTTTGTGGATGAGAAGCAAAACGTCTTCAAGGAAAAACAAAGTCCAGTTGCCTCTTGAAAAAGTCAGAACTGTGGACTGAGTCATAACTGAAGGAGCTTCTTGGATGAGAAGCGAAACGTCTTCAAGGAAAAACAAAAAAAGTCCAGTTGCCTCCTGAAAAGCCCCTTTGGGAGATCTGTACTAGTAGCTGATTTGAAGTAAGGAAAATTAATGTCCAACATAGATGTTCAGTGTAATCTTTGCCTCTCCTTTGTGCTGAAGCGTATCATCTTGTCTCCTTCCATTGTATACCTTGAGGTCATGATTTATAATTTTGAAAATCCCAATAGGCCTTCTGTAAATGAATATCCAATAGAGGATGGTTTAAAAATATTTGCATAATCAGCCCAAGAAAATGGGTTCTGATTATTCTTTTTGTTATTACTGCAGTGTAATAACAGGGCTCGAATAAAATCCTACCCCTTTTACAAGCAAGGAGCTATTTGCGTACTGCATAGAAAATGAAGTCTGCTGCCATATTTTATTTATAAGTAATTTACTGCTCTAAAGCAGTCTGTTTCACTAATCGGCTCTGTGCATCTATATATTTATTTTTTTCCCCCAAAAGAGGTGATATAATACTTTAAATTGTGTCAGTGTTTCCAGTCTTCTGTTAAAATGTTAGAGCAAAACAGCGTAGAGGACTTTGCAATGATGTTCATCTGTTTCTCCAGTTTTTTTTTTCCAGCACAGTTTGTATTTCCTCAGTGGGGAGACACAAGGTTAAGGGAAATGAGCTGACTTTTCTTTTCTTTTTCTTTTTATCTATAATTTGGAAGAAATTACATTTGGGCAGCTTCTTAGCAACATGGCATGGAAAAACAGAGTAAAAATACCGTTTATTGTTTTTTTTCTTCTTTTAAAAAATATCCTGATTTTTTTGTTTTAAAAGCACTTGTTTATTAACCACATTTATGAAAAATATTCTATGTATTTATTTTATTAGCTGTAGATGGGTTTTTTAAATGCCCTGGCACCTCACAAAGTAAAAAAACAATATAATATAATGGTTAAGGTGCTGGATTAGGAACAAGGAGTCCCAGATTTTATTCATCACTTAGGCAGAGAAACCAGATGGTGATTAGACATTCACACTCTCTGCATTAGATTAGGAAGCTGAAAAACATCTATCAACCCACACTGGATCAGCATGGTAGGTAACCTTCAGTGTTATGACTTTCATCCTGCAGTGGAATAACAGCAATGTCATGAACAACAATAACAGCAATGTCATGAATATCCTATGCCTGCCACAGAAATTCCTAAGAAGGAATGTCTAGGATTGTAGTTCTGTTTGGTAGTTTATTTTATCCTAGGAAGTTGGATAAAATAAATGACTATGGTTTAACAAAGGAGACAGCTGTGTATAGTCCCCAAAAGTTCAAAATTCAATTAATTGAAGAAGAGGAAGGAGACAGACAAAATAAATTTGAAGAATATCAGAACAATAACACTATAGAACTAAGTCACAGTTTCAGATTTTCTTGTGTGACCCTCTCTATTTAGCTTCAATTATCTCTTGCAGGTTCTTAGTTCTGTGTTATGTACATTTGAAAGAAACAATACAACTATTGCTTGTAAGATTGTGTATGATTTATTAGCCCTGGCAGACCTTTTCCCTCTACCCATCATTGAAAAAAATCTTTGTCGTTTCCTCCTGTATCTTTGATCAGTTATATATGTTCAATGAATATTTCTCTTAATCTGATTGCTGTATGATGCCATTTGACTCTTGGTTACAGCTTTGTGTGCGTTGAAGAAATATAGTGCAATTCTTTTTTTGAGGATGCACACACCAGTATAAGCTTGAATGTTGATGAACTGGATTATGTTTTTGCACATATGCAAACCTGGACTTGTATAGTTTAATATATCATGGGTAGAAGTACAGACCGAGTTTATGAGTTAAGATGAACTTCTTTGCTCTTAATTCAGAGACAATCCCATCAGAGCCAATCTAGCCCTTAAATTATTTATACTGAGGGAGAAGTATACTCTGGGGATTTGAGTGGGAGAGCAAGAATAAAGGCTTAACTCCTACTTGATTGATTATGGGCCATTAAGACATTTTTGACTCCTGGCAACCACACTTTTCTCCAGGATGATCTATCTTTAACCTGCTCTTTCAAACCTACCAAGGGTGCACTCATCACTGTTTTAAATGAGTCCATCTACCTTGCTGCTGGTCATCTTTGTCTTCTCTTTCTGTCCAGCTTTCCCAGCATCAGAGCCTTTTCCAAAGATCCAGGTCTTTGCACAGTGTGTCTGAAATAGGATAATTTAAGTCTGGTCATTTGCGCTTCAAGTGAGAACTGGATTGAAATTCCAGTTTATCTAGACTCATCTGTTACCCTGATCTATCACAGCGCTCTGTTGCCTGCTTAAATTTGGAAGGGGAAAAAAATATTCATTAAGCTTTCATATCCAATTTAGTTGTAGTTGGAGCAAAAGCATTCTGTTTATATGCATCTTTATATGTATGTCAGTCATTAGCATGTTATTTTATGCCACAAATTAGAATGTTTTTCTTATAAGACGAATAGCTTTGGCTGAATTGAAAACTGTTTTTTCCTCCATACCTTCAAAAATTAGCCTCAGGGAGATTTCAGTAACATCTGCCATTCACTGTTTACTATTTACTGCCCATATGGTTCATACACTTTGTCAAATCTCCAGCTGGGATAGTTGGCGATTTGGTACTGAAAACAATTGTTGGTCAGGAGCAATCATAATGTGTAGCATTTGACTGAGGCAGGATGTTACCTTGATAATGTCATTTATTTTATTTATAAAATGTATTTTTGTTTTATTGATAAAATTTATTGGCTGCCCGTCTTACCATAGGGTAATTCTAGGCGGCTTACAGTCATAAAAATATATATCTATACACAGGGCTTTTTTTGTCATAGAACGCTCAGAACGGAGTTCTGGCATTTTGGATGGAACCTTGTTTGGTAGGCAAGGCGGGTTGTATGACATGTGTGAGTTCCGGCACCTTTTTTTTTCCCCAAAAAAAGCACTGTCTATACAACATGTTCAGTTAAAACATAAATAATTAAAATCAACATTAAAACCTAAAGAACATGGGGAGGGCAGGAGCAAAGTGGGGGGAGGTGGGATCAAGCACCTCCATTACGCTGTTCCCCCAACAGGGCCCTAAGCCAGTTGGCAGAGCCAGGTTTTTAGGCCCTTATGAAAGGATAGGAGGGTTGGGGCCAACCTCACATCGGGGTGGCAAGATGTTCCAGAGGGCAGGAGCAGCAGCTGAGAAGACCCTCCTCCTGTACCCCGCCAGCCAGAATACTCTGGTTGATGGGACCCACAATGTTTCTCCTCTGCCAGCACTGGAGGGATGGGCCAATCCCAGTGGGGTGAAATAATCCTTCAAGTATCCTGGACCCATGCCCTGAAGGGAATGTGCTATCCTGAGATATTCACAAAACAAATCTAGAATAGCAGTTTCTTTTACAGCAAGACAAATCCTTCTACATTTATTGTTTTTCCCCCCATATATTTTATTGATTTTTTAAAACATAAATCACTTAATAGTTAGTAAACAGTGTGTTTGCTGGGTTTACATTTGTAAAGAAAAATCATTAACAATTGGTTTCTATAATCCATAATCCACATAGTACATTTAGTTGATTTCCCCTTTTCCCCAAAATGTCTTCTTTGCAAACCTTGAAATAATACAGTTCTTATTATTTTGATAAATAACAGTTATATATATGATTTTTCCCAATATTCCTAGAAATAATGATCATATCAATATAATATTTCTTTTCTATCTAAGCATTCTGGTTGCCTCATCTTATATCCTGTTATAGTCCTTATTTAGATTTGTTTCTCCCATAAAGTTCAAAGTATTCTTGCTGGTTAAGATTTTCTCAACAGTTAATTACATTTAAAGATTTAAATCCATTTTTCCCATATAAACCATCTTAACACTTTCTTAAAAGAATAGGTAAAAATAGTAAAGAAAAGAGAGCAAGAGTAAAGAAACATAAAAAGTAAAATACTACTTAAAATATATATTCCTCCTAAGTTAATATATATTCATTGCCAAAATTTCTTATTCTTTTTAACCATGATTAAAAATATATTTAATCTTTAAATATTCCATTTAATGTGCCTAGTCATCTAATCCCTTAACTCAGGGCTTTTCAACCTTTTCACCCATTGTACCACTTTTAGGATATGGCAATATCCGAGTACCATCAGTCGCCTAGCAAGGTGTCAAAAACTTGATGACAAAAAAATGGCACTGAAAAAGTGCCCCCCAAGCCACAGCCGAGCCAGACACCTGCCTGCCCACCCGGCGGCGCTCTTCCTCCTGTCCGAGGTTTTCATTGTTGTGAGCATTTCTGTTGAGGATTGGCAGCAGGAGTGGGGTGAGAGGGTGTTTGGTTTTTATTCCCTCCATCTGCTGGGTGGTTGCAGCAGGTTTTGGTCACTTCACATGACCCTGGGACACTGTGACCGTCATAAATATGAATCAGTTGCCAAGCATCTGAATGTAAATCACAAGACCCTGGAGATGCTGCAACATTCCAGCTAATCAGCACTTCTTCTGTGCTCAGCAGAAGCGCCAGGATCAATGCTGCTTTCCAGCTGATTGGTGCTTCTTCAGGGCTCAGCAGAAGCACCAGGATCAGTGCCCGAGCTCCAGCTGGAGCCTGGCGCTGATCCTGGCGCTTCCATTGAGCCCTGACAGCCCTGGAGAAGCACCGATCAGCTGGAAAGCGGCACTGATCCTGGCGCTTCCACTGAGCCCTGACAGCCCTGGAGAAGCACCGATCAGCTGGAAAGCAGCACTGATCCTGGCGCTTCCACTGAGCCCTGACAGCCCTGCAGCTCCAGCCGTCTCTCGCTCAGGCTTGTACAGTGCTGCCATCGGTTCAGCTCATTCCCCTCCCCCACTGCCACTTTTCTAGGATGGTCGCGTACCACCTGCCAGGTGCCAATGTACCATAGGTGGTACCCATACCACTGGTTGAAAAGCCCTGCCTTAACTCTTATTCAAAACATTTTTTTCTTTTTTATACATTATAATTTCCCTAAATTCAGACACATTTAATTATCTAAAACCATCTAAATTATCTAAAACTTTATCTAGGCCATTTCAAGAAATAAAATACTTATATCAAGAAATAAAATAAAAGGGGGGGAAGCATACAGTATTATTTAAGGAATTCATCTCTCTTAGGATGACATATGTATTCAGAATCTTTTCTATTTCTTTATATTCAAACAAATCTGGTAGATCCTATCATCTATTTTCTTAATTTTCACTTTGATCTTTTTCCTTTGACCAGTATCTTTCTTGATCAATGTGTTTTGCTGAATCAAAAGGATTCTAAGTAATGATGTGTTTAACTCCACACACCCCCAGCTCTGCCTGCTCTTCTCCTACAGATAGTATTTTACTGATATACGT
This sequence comes from Protobothrops mucrosquamatus, assembly GCF_001527695.2. Classification (NCBI taxonomy): domain Eukaryota; kingdom Metazoa; phylum Chordata; class Lepidosauria; order Squamata; family Viperidae; genus Protobothrops; species Protobothrops mucrosquamatus. The sequence continues at coordinate 58,900 of NW_015389401.1, forward strand.
GATCTCAATTTTTTTTTATTCAAGTAACATGCCTGGGATGTGATCTATGAATAGATAAAGATGCACTTTGCTATTATACTAGGAAATACATGGCACCTGCCCAATACTATAAGTAGTCAAGAATTCACTCAACTTTCAGCTACATAAAT
>NW_015389401.1:59678-62187 GCF_001527695.2 Protobothrops mucrosquamatus
CCCAGCTCTGCCTGCTCTTCTCCTACAGATAGTATTTTACTGATATACGTGATCTCAATTTTTTTTTATTCAAGTAACATGCCTGGGATGTGATCTATGAATAGATAAAGATGCACTTTGCTATTATACTAGGAAATACATGGCACCTGCCCAATACTATAAGTAGTCAAGAATTCACTCAACTTTCAGCTACATAAATTTTTATATGTGACCTTCTAGAGATACCTGGTAAGAGTACTTTCCATATTTATTCATCTAATCTTCGTGTTACGGAAACAGGGATAAATCTCCACTGCCATGAATTCTCACTGAAAATTGAACAGTCCTTTGAGCATTAGCTTAGCTTTGCTGTAAAGAAATGCAGCAATATTGTTGTTATAGCAAGATACTTCATATCTCATGGTTGTAGGGTCACGCTAATAAATAATCCACATGCCTCCTAGATACGTTTGTATTAGAGAGAGACAGTGTGTATGTATTTGCAAGGACATATCTGTAGCTGCTTTAAATTAACCTACCTTCACTGATTGCTTATCCTGGCTATCCTGCCCTTTCCTATTTCTTGCATGTTTACAACACAATGCTGTTTTTATCTTCTGGAGAAGGAATACTGTTGTCCCATAAATAAAAAATTTAATGGTGGAAAACTAACATGAGACAGAAATGAAATCTGTCATTTTTCAGTTTGTACAAGATGTCTTTCTGTATTCTGGAATGCTTTCTTAACTCCCTTTGTGAAACTTAGTATATAGATAGTCCTGGATCTACGAGCACAGTTGATCCCAAAATTTCTGTTGCTAAGCAAGACATTGTTAAGAGAATTTTGCCTCACTTTACAACCTTTCTTGCCACAGTTGTTAAGTGAATCACTGCAGTTATTAAGTTAGTAGCAGGCGTATTAAGTAAATCTGGCTTTCCTATTGACTTTGCTTATCACAAGGTCACAAAAGGTGATCACATGTCCCTGGGATACTGTAACTGTCATGAGCGAGTTGCCAAGCATCTGATTTTTCATCACATGACCGTGGGATGCTGCAGTGGTCGTAAGTGTGAAAAAGGTCATAAGTCACTTTTTTCAGTGCCATTTTAACTTTGAACAGTCTCTAAATGAACTGTCATAAGTAGAGAACTATCTGTACTTTCCCTTAATACCACATTAGGAATATTTGATTTGATATGCATTTTCCTTTTATTACACAAGCAACCATGTATTTCTGCCTACAATGATCGAGATATTTACTCCCTTAGATTTTAATGGTGTAGATTGAATTTATTTAGTTATTTCTTTATTTATTTATTTATTCATTCATTCATTCATTTATTACATTTCTTAACCTCTCACATCCCTCCCTCCCTCCCTCCCTCCATAGAGCCATCCAGCTACTTTGTATTCAATAAAATTACATTTTGAATGTCTCCAAAATGCAATTTCAGGCCTGGCAGTTTGGCAATTGCCCCTAAGAAAATGGAAAGGTCCTTCCAGAATGGTGTCTCAAAGGTGCTTTTTCCGAAAGACAACTGGATTTTCTTTCTGGATGATTGAGAATATCCATAGACATACTTCCAAAATGGTAGTAACGTATGGAAAGAAATAATGGATGGGAGACCTAGATCAGTTGGCAAGGTCCATCAGAGGTCTCATAATGGAGGCAAACTAGGTTCCTTAGTTTACCGTTATAAAATGAGGAATGTAAAATCATAGCCTTGTTGATACGCTGCATGCAAACCTGAAAAGGATATAAAGGACTTTAAACAAATAGTAATATATCAGAAGATACCTACATCTCAAATGTATCTTAGTTTAATTTCCTTAGAAGCCCTGAGAACAGTAGTTTTGTAACGCAAATATATGGTGTCTGTAGGCAGAGAAAATCCTTTGAGAGTTCTCTGTACCATCTCAAGCTGTATTTCCTTCAATGCTCTGGGGAAGCTATGACAATTGTTTAGTAATAGGATACTAGAAACAGAATCAGCATTAAACGTTTTGGAGAAAGCCATGTATTTCTTATACCAAATTAGTCTTCGCTGGCTTCTATTGCATATGAATGAATACTGCGCTGCATCTTTGAATTCCAATAGCCCTCTGAAGATGCATTTTCCCTCAGGGAGATATATTTCCTGTTCTCTCCCAATAAGAGGAAAGAATTAGAAACCCACCCACCCACCCCCCATATTATGCAGAATAATTATAGTGACTAATTTTGCATATAATGTATTAATTGGGGAGGAGAGAACAAGATAGAAAGTAATATGATTAATAGTATAATGAGGGGTACCTAAGGAAAACATCTCAGTTCATTGAAATTCTTTTAGGGTTTCGGGGGCCTAATATTCCTGTTCTCCAGCATAAGATGAGAATATTAAGACATTAGCAAGGACTTTTACTATAAATAGAATTCTCCGTTTAGTTCTTATTGCAGAATAGTATAAATTTGCTAAAATTCCATTTAGGCTTTTTGATGAGCACCAGAAAATGTTACGAGGCTGTGTGCTCCCCAGCCTTTCCAAT
>NW_015389402.1:0-8026 GCF_001527695.2 Protobothrops mucrosquamatus
GGTGGGTCTTCAATCATGTTGGCATATCTGCCATCTTGATCTTTCAGAAGACCCCCATATACTTCCTTGCAGGAAAATATTATCATCCGTCAAGGTGGTGGTTACTTTAATCCCATCACAGGATTTTTTCTGTGCAGATGAAATAAAGTAGAGTGTAAGAGAAGGAGACAAAGAGCCTGAAGGTGGAGTCAAGAGAGGAATCAGCCTGGAGTCATTACGTCCCCACAAACAATCCAAGTTCAGCCCCTCTTGAGTTCCATTGAGTCTTATCTATGGCCAATTTAGTGTTGACCGTTAGTTGACTAGTTTCTTGTGAATGTTGTGATGATTCTTGTGAATTAAGATAATTTATTGCATGAGCAATAAGTCATCTCAATTGGAACTTAGCCTGTGATACTGATTCTTCACATCTGACAGGTTCCTATTTGTCCTACTTTTTCTTACAGAAACCTGGAAAATAATTTAGGACGACGATGATGATTTTACAGATGCTAAACATTAATTACATGTTTCTTTTTTTAAAAAAAAAAAACTATTGAATGTATGTTTTTTAAAAAGGCACTGGAGGCCTGCCTAAGTAGCAAATACATTCAATCATTTTCCAGAATCTGAAGGTATATATGCAGGGAAAGGTAATTTTCACCGAGAAAGCAGCCGGGGAAAAAAAATATGACAGCTTGGTTTTGCTTCAAATGCAATTGCCGACGTCATTCGTAATTCCCCACAGAGTTTTGCCGGACATTAAGCCTGGAACCTGTTTTTCAATGTGAATGCTGTGACTGTGGCATAAAATGTGAGGTAGGTAATGCAATGATACTCAAGAGTTTCAACAATTGTGATTTTCTAACTCAAAGGAATCGCGGAGGAATAGAAGAAAATGGAGCAAGGCTAGGACTTTTAGCCAGAAGAAATGCAAATCCCTATTTCTCACCAGATGTGTTACACGACAACAGAGTGTGGCCATGCATTTCATTAATCCCGGCTTCCTTAATGACAGTTTATTGAATAAAGCAGTTCAATTTACACAATACACTTGCATGATAATACGTTAGCGTGAACCGTAATGATTAAACTACAATGGTTGGGTTCCCACAATGACTTAAAACAGGGGTGTCCAAGCTTGGCAAATTTCAGATTTATGGACTTCTGGCAGGGGAATTCTGGGAGTTGAAGTCCACAAGCCCACAAGCCTTAAAGTGGCCAAGCTATGTAGGCAGCCTGCCTTCTCAAACACTCATTGATGGTTCTCCCAAAGGTCTCCAGACTAGGTGGAGAAGTACATCTTAACCTTCCCCCCTCCCATCTGGGGCAAAATAGATCTTTTTAGTTTGCAGACTTTTCTCTTAAAAATCCAAATGTTTCCATTCTGGATGGGTTAAGATATGAAATAAGTATCCGGAGCCAACTGATTTGTGTAAACAATTTGGATGAACAAGATCCCCTTATGGAAAAGAACAAATCTTAAAAAAAAATTGGCCCACGTCTTCCTGTCTGTCACCGGCTCCTTGTAGCCTTTAGGCAAGACAGAGAAAGGTTGATGTCGGTCTTCAAAAACCAAGGAAGACACAATGAGGTTCTTCTAAGCAGTTTCCTTAATGGTTCCTCACCTATATACAGAAACCTTGCCAAACTATATGCCATTAAACATATAGAAACAGAAATAGAATTCTTTATTGGCCAAGTGTGATTGGACCCAAAAGGAATTTGCCTCCGGTGCATAAGATGATGATGATGATGATGATGATGATGATGATGATGATGATGATAAAGTTGGAAGGGACCTTGGAAGCCTTCTAGTCCAACCCCCTGCTCAGGGAGGAAACCCTATACCATTTCGGACAAATGGCTGTCCAGTTTCTTCTTAAAAACTTCCAGTGTTGGCGCTTCTGGAGGCAGGTTGTTCCACTTGTTAATTGTTCTAACTGTCAGGAAGTTTCTCCTTAGTTCTAGGTTGCTTCTCTCTTTGGTTAGTTTCCATCCGTTGCTTCTTGTCCTGCCTTCAGGTGCTTTGGAGAATAGCTTGACTCCCTCTTCTTTGGGGCAGCCCCTGAGATATTGGAACACTGCTATCATGTCCCCCCTCGTCCTTCTCTTCATTAAACTAGACATACCCAATTCCTGCAACCGTTCCTTATATGCTTTAGCCTCCAGTCCCCTGATCATCTTTGTTGCTCTTCTCTGTACTCTTTCTAGAGTCTCAACATCTTTTTTACATCGTGGTGACCAAAACTGGATGCAGTATTCCAAGTGTGGCCTTACTAAGGCATTGTAAACTGGTATTAACCCTTCACGTGATCTTGATTCTATCCCTCTGTTAATGCAGCCTAGCACTGTGTTGGCTTTTTTGGCAGCTGCAGCACACTGCTGGCTCATATTTAAGTGATTGTCCACTAGGACTCTCAGTGTACATGCAAGCAACAAGTGATAAATCACGATCATAATCATCATAAAAATACATCCATCGTAAATCGTAAGATGCAACACAAAGTGATAGTCATAGGATACTAAATAAGCAAACAACATAAATCATACTAGGATACTAAATAAAGCAATGAATATAAATCGTAAGATTGGGTTATTATGGACCGGGGTTGATTTACACTAATTCTCATTTTTGCCAAAGAAACCAGAAAGAGTCTGCAACATTTTCTCTCTCTCCACCTACTCTTTGCATTATTATTATTATTATTATTATTATTATTATTATTATTATTATTATTATTATTATTATTATTATTATTATTATTATTAATCAATCTATGGCCCTTATATCCCACCCCAATCTCAAAGGACTCAGGGTGGGTACAACCTCACACAGAAAGAAGAAAAAATCCCAAATAATAAATAACTAAATCCAAACCAATTATCAAAAACAAAAACTAACCCCAGGCAAGATAATAACTCATGGAAGAATCAGGAGATAAAGATTATGGTTATTTAATGGGACCTCAGATCCTCCTGCCTTAATCCAGTGTTTATTTTTTGCTGCATTTTACCAAGGGAAAGGGGAAAAGCTTTTAAGAAAGCTTTTCATAAAATAGTCCCATGTCTTCACACGCATGTAGCTTTTCATGACCAAATTAAAGATAAAAACCTACATTACATTGAGGGAAATTAAAAGAATACTTTAGCCAAGTTTACCTATTTTTATTTGTCAAATTGATGTGCCTCCCACCTCACTCTTTGACAATGTACAGTTGATGTAGGGACATTTTGGAGACATTTCAGGGTAGGTGTGCTTGTGTAGGTGTTGGCAATAATGGAGAATCATTTTGCCAGTACAATATTGGCTTCTGAGATTCTTCTAACTTTCCATTCTAGTCCTGCATATACTTTTAAGCATTCCTCAAGATCTCTTGCTCCAATCCTACTTGGCTTTCCAAGATCAGCCAAGATGCTGCTATCCAGCTAGGCATATCATATTAGGTACAAATTAAATATGGCCAGGGAAAAAAAATGGCATTTGTAAAGTATCTACCTCCGATGCGGTACAATTTGCTGTCTGAGATCGTCAAGGTTTAATCCACCACCCATACAAAGCTGAGCTGAAGCTCCAGGAGCCAAAATTAACAGAAATTCTAAAATTAAATTTGCAGAAGCTACTTTTAACTTTGACATATTTTTTAATTTTTATACAGGAAGACCTGCACCTCCACACAATGCTTAGTCGAGATCTGGGAGGTGTGTGCACTATCCCATTTGCAACTATCTGCAATCTATGCTTACCCATCAATCCCTTCGCAGTGTAGATATGCAAAGACAGCCACGGACAGTTGCAGGCAACTTCCAACTTTATTATTATTATTATTATTATTATTATTATTATTATTATTATTATTATTATTATTATTATTATTACAAATAAATAAAGGGGTGGAATCTTCAATCAGATGGTTGTGGCCACTATCTGGACACCTCTGTTTATTTACAACCGGTTGCTTAGCAACTGTTTGAAATTACAATGACCCTCTTCTCTACTTATGACACCGGTTCCAAAGTTCTGGTTGTCAGACCACAGTCATGTGACCACATTTGGGGTGTATTCACCTCTGTTTGCAGGGCTCTTCAGTCCCATGATGACATTTTACGGCATTTTTACCCCAAACCAACACTTAGTTAAACCGGCCCATAGCGAACAATGGACTCGCTTAACGGTCATGGTTTTTGCATTCACAACTGTGGTGGTCTCTTTTTACGACTATGGTGTTTACAACTACCACAAAAAAAGGTAGTAAAATTGGGTTGGTCACGTGGTTGACCTGTTTTACAACCACTCTGACTTATGACCATCATGAGCAAATTCCGTTATGGTTCTAAGTCGAGGACTCCCTGTACAGGATCTGATCAAATATGAAAAAACTGGTGACATCTCTGCTTTCTAGTAAGTGTCAAGAGTCTGCTGGGTCTGGAAACCAGCTGATTTTTTTTCCACTTTCCGTATGCACACACATTTTTTCTGCTTTTGGCTTTTTAACACCACACAGTTGACTTTCAAGTTTCCTTGTCTGAGTGGTCTTGCATGAGTAGTTCAAAGCAGCCTCAGTAAGATCTGACATTGATTCATAGTGGGCCTCAAAGTGGAACCGTGAAAGCAAGGCACCACTCATCTGGTCCTCAAATAAGAAGAGAGAAAGAAAGAAAGAAAGAAAGAAAGAAAGAAAGAAAGAAAGAAAGAAAGAAAGAAAGAGGAGGGAGGGAGGGAAAGGAGGGAGGAAGGAAGGAAGGGAAAGAAAGAAAGAAAGAAAAAATAATAATAATAATAATAATAATAATGATGATGATGATGATGATGATGATGATGATGATGATGATGATGATGATGATGATGATGATAAAGTTGGAAGGGACCTTGGAGGTCATCTAGTCCAACCCCCTGCTCAGGCAGGAAAGAAAGAAAGAAAGAAAGAAAGAAGGAAAGAAAGAAAGAAAGAAAGAAAGAAGAGGGAGGGAGGGAGGGAAAGGAGGGAGGAAGGAAGGAAGAAAGGAAAAGAAAGAAAGAAAGAGAAAGAAAGAAAGAAAGAGAAAGAAAGAAAGAAAATAATAATAATAATGATAATAATGATAATAATGATAAAGTTGGAAGGGACCTTGGAGGTCATCTAGTCCAACCCCCTGCTCAGGCAGGAAAGAAAGAAAGAAAGAAAGAAAGAAAGAAAGAAAGAAAGAAAGAAGAGGGAGGGAGGGAGGGAGGGAAAGGAGGAAGGAAGGAAGGAAGGAAGGAAGGAAGGAAAAGAAAGAAAGAAAGAGAAATAAAGAAAGGAAGGAAGGAAGGAAGGAAGAAAGAAAAGAGCTCAGCTTGGAAGAGCAACAGGCTTGTGCTTTGCCTCTGTCACACCTTTGTGCCACAGGTGGTCTGCTAGACCCAGCGGGCGGGCGTGGGTATTTGCAAGCCCGGCTCTTAGAAACTGGAGGAGAATTTCTGCTCCACCCAGAGACCTGCAGTGGAAAAATGGGTGTGGGAGCTGGGCTGCCTCCCTCCTTTTCCACCCTCACATTAACAATCCTGTCTGAAGTGGCAGAGTTAGCCTGCATTAACCAGAAGACCAGCCATTGTGCACCGCAAAGGGTTTTGGGTACAGCCGTGAGACCCTCTGCATTCTCCCTGATCAGCATCCCTTCCTTCTTTCTTTCTTTCTTTCTTTCTTTCTTTCTTTCTTTCTTTCTTTCTTTCTTTCTTTCTTTCTTTCTTTCTTTCTTTCTTTCTTTCTTCCTTCCTTCCTTCCTTCCTTCCTTCCTTCCTTCCTTCCTTCCTTCCTTCCTCAGCCAAGGTCTGTTGATAGACAGACATCAGAAAACAGAACAGCTGCTGGATACTGGAAAAAAACAGCCATCCGGAACTGAAATCTGATTGATAATTTCCACCCAGTTGCCAGAACGAGGTGGAGAAAGGAGGGTGCTGGTGGCTTTGGCAGATGTCTTTGCCCTGCATGGCTAAGAGGCACACAGGGGCCCCCTTCTCCCATCAAAAGCTTAAGGGCGGGGGGGGGGGCTGCACATGGTACCACAACCACCCCAGCCTTCTTGTGCAGGGAGAGCCATGCACAGCCATTTAAGAGGCCCAGCCCCCTTCCCATCGCCCTTTAAACATCCATATGCCTGACATGGGATTTCTCTCTCTGCCTCCCTCTCCCCCTACTCTCTCTTTCTTTCTTTCTTTCTCTCTCTCTCTCTCCCCCCATCTCTCTCTCCCTCTCCTTGTCTCTCTCCCCTGCCCTCTCTCTTCCCCCTCCATCTCCCCTCCTTCTCTCTTCCCCTTTCTGTTCCCCTCCTTCTTTCTCTGTCTCTCTTTCGCTCTCTCTCTGTCTCTCTCAACCACACTCTGGCCAAATAGCTTATCCTACCTAGGCAACAGCTTCAGTTCCTGGGTGGGGATGAGGGTGCTTTTATAGGATTCCATTGTGCCCGACCTGCTATTGAAATTCAGGCAACCGATGGCCCCCAAAGCCATAAGGTTGAATTGTCATTTGCGCACATTTGTTTCGCAGCTAAGGGAGACAAAGGGTTGAAATTTTTTTTTTCTCCTTGGGTAGGGGGAGCATTTTGCTTGCTCCCCCCCCCCTCCCTTAGCTTGACGTCTCCTGGGCGGCATTTGCCTTTCTCTAGACTGCCATGCTGGTCTTCCCCTGAATTCAACTCCACACTGGCTCTTTATCCTCCAGGCTCCTGCAACCCACCCTTCTCCTACCCTAGTTCTCTCTCTCTCTCTCTCTCTCTCTCTCTCTCTCTCTCTCTCTCTCTCTCTCTCTCTTTCTCTCTCTTTCTCTCTTTTGCTCAGCGGGATCTGAGAAATGGGGCCACCCTAATCCACCCTCGGCCTCCCATTACACCTAATCCTGGGCAAGACACACACCCAACACAGAGACCCAGAGACAAACACAAAGAGGAGCTCTGGCAGAAGAGTCCAAGCCTCGAAAGGGTGTGTGTCTCTCTCTCTCTCTCTCTCTCTCTCTGTGTGTGTGTGTGTGTGTGTGTGTGTGAACAGGTGCCGTCGAGACAAATCCGGCCCTTCTTCAGGGCATCGGCGCCTTCCTTGCACAAGGGCTTATTGGGGGACCCCGTCCAGTTCCCCGCCCCCACCGCCGCCCCCCACCGCCCCAGGCAACGAAGGACCCGCACGTGAGAAGCGTGAGAAGGCGCAGCCGAGCCGAGCCGAGCCGAGCCGAGCCAGCCATCGCCCAGGCCAAGTCACAAAGGAGGTCGCTTGCCATCTGGAACCCACCCCGGGCAGCCATCAGCTCCGTGCCAGCAACTACGCCCACCCCAGCGGGGTTCTCTGTCCTCCGCCGCCCCCGCCTCACACACTGGGTCCCCCCCCCGCACCCGCTCCTGCTGGGAGAAGCTGGGACTCCAAACAGTGTCCCGGGGTCAGGGAAGGGAGGGGGCTGTGGGACCCGGGGCAAGAATGGGAGGGCGGGGGGAGAGGAGGGGCCGTTGGCCGTTCAAGGCAACCATTTTGCGATCGGCTTCCCTGCTCCCGCAAGCAGCAGCCCGTCCCCAACCTGGCGCCCTCCGGATAACGTGGGCATCCAGCCGGCAGGGGCAGGAGAGCGCCAGGCCCACCTGGAGAGGCAGCAAGGTGGGCAAGGGGTGGAGGGTGGGGGGGCAAAGAGCAGCTCTCCGGCTTGCTGGGCTGCTACCAAGCTGAAGCGCGCCTCCTCCCCGAGACGCCCGCGTTCCCACGGCGCCGTGTCCCCGCGCGCGTGTCAGTGGGCACCGCGAAGCCAAGTTGGGGGGGGGGCGTGTTCGGCATATGGCGTCTCCCTCGCTCTCGCAGCCACACGGACATCTTCTGCACGTTTCGGGGGGAGGGGGGCGGCCTGTCGGAGGCGAAAGCTAGGATTGCTTTGCCTTCGCTCAGCATTCACACGACCCCCCCCCCCGCTTCCCGGTCGGTACCAGGCAGAGAGGAAGAAGGGGCGAGAGAGAAAGAGAAAGAAAGAGAGAGGGAGACAGAGAGAGAGAGACAGAGACAGAGAGAGAGAGAGAGACAGAGAGAGAGAGAGAAAGAGAGAGAGAGAGAGAGAGA
>NW_015389402.1:8885-26245 GCF_001527695.2 Protobothrops mucrosquamatus
AATAGTAATAATAATAATAATAATGATGATGATGATGATGATGATGATGATGATGATGATGATGATGATAATAATAAATAATAATAATAATAATAATAATAATAATAATAATAATAATAATAATAATAATAATAATAATAATAATAATAATAATAAATAATGATGATGGTGGTGGTGGTGGTGGTGGTGGTGGTGGTGGTGGTGGTGGTGATGATGATGATGATGATGATGATGATGATGATAAAGTTGGAAGGGACCTTGGAGGTCATCTAGTCCAACCCCCTGCTCAGGCAGGAAACCCTATACCATTTCGGACCAATGGCTGTCCAGTCTCTTCTTAAAAACTTCCAGTGTTGGAGCGTTCACCGCTTCTGGAGGCAGGTTGTTCCACTGGTTAATTGTTCTCACTGTCAGGAAGTTTCTCCTTAGTTCCAGGTTGCTTCTCAACTCACTACAGGACAAGAGTGACACTAATATCAAAGAAATAGTAAGATAGGATCCTTAAAGAAAGGGTGCCGAAGGAGAGAGAGAATGCAATGGCAAAAATTAAAATTTATTTTTTTATTTGTTTTAAATAATGAAATAGAATTGTTAAACTGGCCTGCAATGAGTTGTGCCACGGCGAGTCGGCCGCAACAAGTTGGCCATGGCGAGTTGTTCTTCATATGTTTTAGTCTCCAGGCCTTTGATCATCTTAGTTGCTCTTCTCTGAATTTTTTCCAAACTCTCAACATCTTTTTTGTGATATGGTGACCAAAATTCCCTCATCTAAGTCATTTATGAAGATATTGAAGAGTACTGGGCCTAAGATGGAACCTTGTGGTACCCCACTGCTTACTTCTCTCCATGTGGCTGTAGTGCCATTGAGGACTATTCGTTGAGTACTGTTTGCCAGCCAGCTACAGATCCATCTGGTGGTGATGTTGTCTATTCCACCTTTTTTTCTAGTTTACCAAGGAGTAGGTTGTGGTCTACTTTATCAAATGCCTTACTGAAGTCTAGGTATACTACGTCCACAGCATTTCGCTTGTCTACTAGTTTAGTCGCTTTATCGAAGAATGAAATAAGAGAAATAAGAAGATGGTCTTCTGCGTGGAGTAGAACAGAGAAGTAGCTTTGAGTTTGGGGGATGAAAATTCATGTTGTGTGGAGATGGCTCACCAGGAAGTTGATATAGAAATGGAACCAGAGTAGGGTCAATCCTCAGCCTTGATTGGTGCTTTCTTCAGTTACAGTAGAACTAGTTAGATGGCCTTGTAGGGTTACACCTGACTTGGAGCGATGTCCTTCGTGTAGTTGTAATGGTAGGTTGGAAAGATCTCGGGAGGCTGGTTGAAGAGACAGTGCCAAGGGAGTGGTCAGATAAGAGACAGCACAGCTCGTCAAAAGCTTGCAAAGGGGGATCACATGACTCCGGGACATAGCAACGTCACAAGTATGGATCAGTTGCCAAGCGTCTGAATTTTGATCACATGATCGTGGGGATGCTACAAAGGTCGTAAGTGTGAAAAATGGTCAGGGGTCACTCTTTTTCAGTAGCATTGTAACTTTGAACGCAGTGATTTACTTGATAATATTCAAGTAATATCGAATAATAACGAATAATAATATCCCTGTGAATAATATCGAATAATAACATCCCTGTAAAGGTGACGGGGTGCTGGGTTTAGGTGTGAGTGGAGTTTCCCTCCGTGGTTCGCGGAGAATTGTTTTGTCAAATAAAGTCGTCCATCTTTCAGTCGTAAATGAATCGGTAAACCTCTCTATATCCTTTTGGACTTAGTTCTGTACAGGGTGCATTACATTAATTTAACAGTATCCTGCAAGGCAGGCGTGCAGACCAGCTTCTTTCACGGCAAAGCCAGGATCAAGGAATTGTTGACAATGTCTGAGAGCACAGCAGGATCCCCTGAAAGCTTTCTGGAAGCCAAGACAAGCAATTACCCTTTAATAGTTTTTTTAAAAAAAAATATGATGCTACAGAGAGCTAGGAGGGTATTGTGGTTTAGCACGCTGCTGTTGCCAAACAGTTAAACTCTGGCGCACCTCATCTTTCTCCAATTTGCTGCTCCCCTGAGAATGAGAAAGGTCAGACCAGGTTGAGGCCGGTTCACTAGGCGCAGTGGATCCTGTTGGGATCAGCAAGAGGAATTGAATCAGCGTTGAGTGTCTTTCAAGCGATTTTGACTGCCCAGAAGCAGTGGGCAGGACATAATAGAATAACAGAGCTGGAAGGGAACTTGGAGATCTTCTAGTCCAACCTTCTGCTCCAGCAGGAGATGCTGTAGCATTCTGGACAAATGGTTGTACAATCTCTTCTTAAAAACTTCCGGTGATGGAGCACCCACAACTCCTGAAGGCAAGACATTCCACTGATTAATTGTTCACACTATCATGAAATTTCTCCTTAATTCTAGGTTGGTTCTTTCCTTGATTAGTTTCCATCCACGGCTTCTTATCCTGCCTTCTGGTACTTTGGAGAATAAGATGACCCCCTCTTTTTTGTGACAATCCCTTAAATATTGGGAGACTGCTATGATGTCACCCCTGGACCTTCTCTCCATTGACTTTTACCCAATTCCGTTTTTAATATGTTTTAGCTTCAGGGGAATCTATGGTCCACAGTCCATAATATTATCCTGCCCTTGGAAAAGGGTCTTGAGAACAATCTGGCTCTCCATCCAGATGTTCCCATTTCTGTACAAGAGTTTTTTTACTTTTAAAACAGCAGAATATTAAGCATTGGGAACTCTCTTCAGACCTGCCTCACTGATGCACTTTAGATAATTCCAACTGGGAATTCTGAGAATTTGTATTTCCAACCCATCTGGAGGTATGTACCATCACAGGGAAAAATTGATCTGAAGTTAACACTTGCTTTCAAAGAAAATCATCCTGTTATTTAAGACCTGAAACCTTTCTGTTCTAAATTGCTTTCAAGCCATTTAACGCTGGTAAAGTACGAACACAAGCATAACTACGGGTATGACACAAAAGAGAAACTCCATTTAATATTCTCTGTTGATAATTAAAGAAATATGTCACATCCTCCAACTGAAACCTATTTCAGGACCCGGTTCAAATTAAATACTAAATGTTCATTTAAATGAAACATATTTGCCTCTCACAGATGGGCAATCAAAATGGAATTAGTCTAGTCCTGGCAGAAAGATCCAGAATTTGGAAGTTGCCATGGAGAACACTCTTTCTTGGACTGATGTCAGAAATGTCCCATCAGGTGGGAACATCAAACCGAGATCTTGCTACACTGCATTGTGTTATGGTGCTCTTTTTATATTTGGTCTGGGAGACAAGATGGAACAGCCTCCTCCGTTTTATTTTCCAGGATACAAATTGACAGCCCTTTATAGGAATGTGAATATAATTTTGGCAATAGCTACTACAAAAAGGACAGCTGTTTTGAAGGACTAAGGGTGACATGATAGCAGTGTTCCAATATTTGAGGGGCTGCCACAAAAAGAGAGGGTCAACCTATTTACTATAGCACCTGAAGGCAGAACAAGAAGCCATGGATGGAAACGTACGAAGGAAAAATCCAACCTAGAACTAAAGAGAAAATTCCTGACAGTGAGAACAATTAATCAGTGGAATGGCTTGCCTCCAGAATTGTGAATGCTCCATCACTGGAAGTTTTTAAGAAGAGATTGGACAACCATTTGTCTGAAATGGTGTAGGGTTTCCTGCCTGAGCAGGGGGTGGGACTAGAAGACCTGCTTCTAATCCTATTCTATTCTGTTCTGTTCTATTCTATTTTATTCTATTCTATAAAAAGATGTTGAGATTTTGGAAAGAGTGCAGAGAAGAGCAACCAAGATGATTAGGGCCTGGAGGCTAAAACATATAAAGAACGATTGCTGGAATTGGGTAAGTCTATTGAAAGACTAGGGGTGACATGATAGTAGTGTTCCAATATTTGAGGGGCTGTCACGGGGTTGCGATGGGTCAGACACGACTTCGCAACTAACAACAACAACACAAAGGCAAGGGGGTCAACCTATTTATCAAAGCGCAAGAAGGTAGGACAAGAAGCAACGGATGGAAACTAATGAAGGAGAGAAGCAACCTAGAACTAAGGAGAATTTTCTTGATAGTGAGAACAATTAATCAGCATAATGGCTTGCTTCCAGAATTGTGGGTGCTCCAATATTGGAGTTTTTAAAGAAGAGATAGGACAACCCTTTATCCAGAATGGTACAGGGTCTCCGGCTTGAGCAGGGGGTTGGACTAGAAGAACTTCAAGGTCCCTTCCAGTTCTGTTATTCTGTTATTTTGCTCTGGGGTAGGAAAGAACAGAACATTAGTTTTAAAGAAACCATGCCAGCACAGCATGGTCTCCAGATATTCTATGCATCACTTCTGCTGTTTTTAGGGCTATGAATCAACATTCATAGAGTTAGAGCTGAAATTCTAACATCAGAAGTCATCTGGCTGAGATGCCCCACCAAACATTCCTGGGTATGTATCTCCCTTTTTTCTCCCTTTTCTATTTTTTTCCTCCATCTTGGTAATGAAATTCTGAGGGCAGGCTTTTGCTGTCTGATCTAACAGTAGGTGTCTTTGCCAAGCCAAGATATGAGCTTTTATGATAGGCAGGCCTAGGAAATTGCCAAACCTGTTCACCACGGCTGGAGAATATGGTTTTGCTAAAATGAATAACCCCATTTCATAAATGTTAGGGTGCTGGTTGAAGATTTTATTTCTGGAAATTTGGTTGCTATTTGTGGACTGAGCTATTTCAGGGTGTAACAAGGAACACTTGTGAGCTTTTGAACATGAACAAAACTTCTGCTTATATTCAAACTTTTTTTTTTACTTTGAAGGCTACATCTAGCCAGAGTTTTTACAACAAGTTTAGCATTGGCTCCAGACCTGTATGGACATTGCCTGAGTCTGATGTTCTTTTATGGGATTCAGGCAGAAAGAGTGTTCTATATGTTTTGAGCCCAGCAGAAGTAAAGATGATTGCAAGTTGGTATCAAACACTTTTGAAGACAATAAACAACAGAATAACAGAGTCGGAAGATCTTCTAGTCCGGGGTTAGGCAACCTTGGCTCTTTTATGACTCGTGGACTTCAACTCCCAGAATTCCTGAGCCAGCATATTCTGGGAGTTGAAG
Organism: Protobothrops mucrosquamatus; assembly: GCF_001527695.2. Taxonomy (NCBI): domain Eukaryota; kingdom Metazoa; phylum Chordata; class Lepidosauria; order Squamata; family Viperidae; genus Protobothrops; species Protobothrops mucrosquamatus. The sequence goes on from NW_015389402.1 coordinate 14,024, forward strand.
TCCACAAGTCATAAAAGAGCCAAGGTTGCCTAGCCCTTTCTAGTCCAACCTCTTACTCAAGCAGGAAACACTATACCATTCCAGACCGTGGAATGTCCAGTGGCTGTCCAGTCTCTTCTTAAAAGCCTCCAGTGATGGAGCACCCACAACGTCTGAAGGCAAGCTGTTCCACTGGTTGATTGTTCTCACTGTTAGGAAAGTTCTCCTTAGTTCTAGATTGCTTCTCTTCTTTACTGGTTACCATCCATTGCTTCTTGTCTTGCCTTCTGGTGCTTTGGAAAATAAGTTGACCCCCCCCCTTCTTTGTGGCAGCCCCTCAAATATTGGGAACACTGCTATCATGTCACCCCAGTGCTTATTTTCATTAGGCAAGAAGACATAACCAGTTCCTACAACCAGCGGTGGGATTCAGCCGGTTCGCACCACTTCGGCAGAACCGGTAGCTAATTTTTTGTTGCCCAGGCCCTGAATGGACTTCCAGAAGCGGCATCCACGCAGAGAACCGGTGGTTCACCTATTTGAATCCCACCACTGCTCCAGCCCCCTAATCATCTATGTTTCTCTTTTTTACGTTCTTCCCAGGAAAAAAAACATTGCGAAGTCGACACGGTAAGTAAGTGGACGGGCTCTGGAAAATCTCTTTAAAGATTTCAGAGCCCTCTATTGATCTTGGCATCAAGAAGTGATCCAGATTAAAGAGGCATATGAGGTTGCTTCCACCACCGCCCCCGCCTCATCCACAGTGTTATAGAGAGAGCTAAGGCCTTGTCATCTTCCCTTGCCCACTCTCCCAATTCTAATCACAGTTTGATCAAAGTGGTAGTTGTTGATGGACAGCTTTAAGAGATCCATTTCCCATTTTTATTACGGTCGGTCGTCTTTTAAGCTGAAGAGATGTTCCACTCTATATTGTGCATTCAGGGCTGCATCTCTTCCTTCCAGCTTTGGAGCTCTCTCTGTGGGGTGTTTCTGACCTCATTTGCTTATGAGGAGACCTAGGCGTGTGCGTGAAGATCTCCTCAAAGGCATCCATCAGAAAGACCAAAGGGAGAGAGGCTCCCTGCTGCACCTTCTTCAGTAGCCATTTCAATTTGTCAAACTGTAATTTGCTTTCTGAATTTTTCAAAAGAGAAGAGAATTTTGCAGAAAGCATTGCCCAGGGGACTGTGATCTTGCATTATTTAAGCAATGAGATCATTATGCCATCTTCTTGGTGACAGTCCACCGCTTCTCTGGCTTTCTAGGGTTCTGTTCAATCCCAAGGGAAGTGATTAAAAGCAAATGTTTCTTTTGCAAAAAAAATAAATAAATAAGAGGAACCATTTGCCCAGAAATGGGGGAGATGATCCTGAAAGGATGCTAAGACCCTAGAAAGAGTCTTACAACAAAGAGGATAAAAGGTCTGGAGGCTAAATCATATGAGGGAATTAGGCATGTCTAGCCTATGAAAAAGAAGGATTGGGGGTGGGGATTATCATCCAATATTTCAAGGACTCACTGGAGAAGAGCCTGATGCTGGGAAAGATGGAGGGCAAGAGAAGAAGGGGACGACAGAGGATGAGGTGGCTGGGGGGAGTCCCTGAAGCAGTAGGAGTGAGCTTAAATGGACTCCAGAAGATGGTAGAGGACAGGAAGGCCTGGAGGAACATTGTCCATGGGGGTCACGATGGGTTGGATATGACTTCGCAACTAACAGCAACAGCATTTCAAGGGCTGTCACAGAGAAGAGGGGATTGACTTATTCTCTAGAGCACAGGTCCCCAACCACTGAGCTGTGAATCAGTACTGGTCAGTAGCCAGTACTGAAGTAGGAAGGGTCTATGATACAAACACTTCTTCAGCTGGGTTTTATAAAACCTTTTCACTTTATGCCTTCGCCACCATGTACAAAAAAAAGGTTCAATCAATCAGTCAATTTCAACTTCTCGTGGGAAAAAAAAAGATCTTGCAAAGTTGGAATTGATTGATTGAACTTTTTAGTCCCACCCAGTCTGCTGTTACCACTGCAGCCATGCCCACCCAATGGGCCACACCCACCCAATGGGCCACACCCACCCGGCACCCGATGATGCGTAAGTGGGTTTTGGGTTGCATTTTGGACACTCGGTCTCTAAAAGGTTCGCCATCACTGGACTAGAAGACCTCTGAGATCTCTTCCAACCTTATGATTCTATGTTCTATGAATTCTTGGGTAACATTTGCAAGGAGTTTCAAAGGCCTCGGGGGGCAAACGAAGCAAAAAAAAATGCAATCTATAATCTTCCATTTCTGACCCTGTTCTTTTATTTTCTGGGGCTGCCTTTTAAAGCTCGTTTTGTTATTTTAGCCTGGGTGTAATTAATTGCCTTCTTCCTTAAAAGCTTCGTTATTGGTGCGCAGAAGGAACAGCAGCTGCAATGTTTCATGTGTAGCTGGCGGGCTTATCAGCAGGAGAACAAGGCTTCTAGAGTTGTTGGGGTTTTTTTTTATCATTGTCAATAGCAACCATTGGCATTTTGCTTGCAATCGATGCAATGAGCAGAGAATAGCATCATCCAGAGCGTCCCAGGGGATGGAGCCCAAATGGCAGCCATGCTGACATGGGCTGAAGCCCTGCCCTTACACTTCCTGCTCTCACGTCACCTGTGCAAGTAATCCATTTGATTTAGTGAAGCCATGTACCATAGAACTTGGGTTTACTTCTGTGCTCAGCTGCTGGCAGGAGGTATGAGCCCTGCCAATCTTTTGGAGATCAACAGCCAAATTAAGCACTGAACAGCCTTAAGTGAAGCAGATTAAAAAAAAAAAAAAAGTACATTCCAGCTGATAGATTTTATCACTTTGGATGAGAAATCCTTGTTGTGAATGAGCTCTACATTTCGGTACCGATTCCAAACAATACGTACTGCCGTTTTCTTTTACCCTCCTGGTGGTTTTCCTTCTGGGTCCTACATGTGTAGACGGTAGATCTGGATCTAGGCTGTTGGATACAATTTCGGATCTGTTTCTTTACTTCAGCTTCCTTGGGCCTCTTTGGGACTGGTATAAAGTGGTATAAAAAGTGGAAAAGGGGATGTAAAAGGAAAAGCGAAGCTGTAGGGATCGGTGAGTGAGACTACGAGGCAAAATAGATGGAAGTAAGGTGGACCATGGAGGTGAGATGGAATCTCTTCATTAATTCTAAAAAGTAGTTGGTGGTCGGAAGTGTTGAAGGAAAAATCTTCATCAGGGTCCAGTCCAAGCTGGGAATAAACAACATGGCGACTGCTTTAGAAAAAAGGTTGCACTTTACTGAAGAGGAGAGCCAGACAAAAAGATGGCTCTGGAAGAAAAAAGAGAGAGAGAGCACATGTAAGGAGTGGGTTTTTATACCCTCTAGAGCTCTTGAGGTTGTTTCCTGTTCCTGTTTGAGGCTTTGTATTTCCTGTGTCGTGTACTTTGACCTGAGTCTGAGTGTGCCCCTTTGGCATCTATGGGTTAATCCTATTATGTCCTCTTAGAGTTTGGGTGGGGTATGTAGATTTTAAAAGTCTTTGTCTTCCTAAGCTTCTAGCTGTAGGGCTCCAACCTTCCTGAATGGATTATTACATCTGCATTTCTACAGAGCTGGTTTCTGCTTGGGGGAGAGAGATCCTTTGAGGAAATATAATATTCTGGCCTTTTAATATTTCCTTCTTTGGAGGGGGCTGACTTCCCCACAGAAGGACTTTTCCCCCAAAAGTATGTTGAGGAAAGGAAAGTGAGCTGCAGCCCATAGGTTGGGGACCCCTGTCCCATTCCCACAACACCCTCCACTTTATCATCCTTTAGGAAGACAGCTAAGTCTATATTGTCCTACCACGCTTTTGAAAAATAAGCCTAGACGGTTCTTATTTCTTTCCTCCCTCAAACCGGGGGCGGATCATGTTGCCTAGAGTTTCTGAATGATCTGCTTTTCATGTGAATGCTCCAGCCATTTGGTTAAACAAAGTAGGTCATTTGTTTTAAACGATGTCTTTGCGGCTTGATTGTACATTCTTATAATTATGAGTCATTGTTGAACTTGCTGCCATACCAATACTGTGATTAATATTTCTTTCTTTATTTGCAAATAAATAACATTTCTCCAGGATGAGGCAAAGAGGAGGCAAAAAGGATTTTTAATCTCTGGGTGGAAGAACCCAGCGTCTTTGCTCTCGTGTCGTGAATCTAACTCACATCATCTTACCCTTCCGTGTTGCCCAGGCATCTCCATGTTCAGCACCTGTTTGCTCCTTAGAGCTCCTGCTTCAGAAGCCAATGCAGAGCAGGCTATTCTGTCAGGATAAATATATTCACATACACTCCCCATGAGTTGTGCCACCTTTCAACAGCTTCTGCAACTGTACCCAGAAAGCCGAGGTGTTATCTGCAGCAGTCAGCTAGTGACCTCACGGATCTTCGTGCAGTGCTATGATCAGATTGTACTTAGCAGCAAGACAGAATGAAAATGATGGTGACCGTAAACTCAGCAACGGGAAACAGACTTTCCTGAAGAATGCTTCATGGGGAAGCTTCAGGGCAGAAAACAACAAGACCATGCTATGGTGAACAGACGTTGGTGTGAAAAACACTCCAGAAATTAGGAAAAAGCTGTGGGATCTATGACAATTCACCGTAGCCAACTCACCGTGGCCAACTCTTCATGGCCAACTTGCCACAGCCAACTTGCGGTGACTAACTTGCCGTGGGATAACTTGCCACAGTCAACTCACAAAGGACAATTTGTTGCGGGACAAAAATTATTGTACACTAATATTAAAGAAACAGTGGAATAGAATCATTAGAGAAAAGGATGCAGAAGGAGAGACAGAATGAAAGGCGAATGGCAGAAATTAAAATATTTTCTTAATTTATTTTAAAGAATTAAATTGAATTGTGAAATTGTCCCACCGTGAGTTGGCCATGACGAGTTGTTCCGTAGCAAGTTGGCCATAGTGAGTTGGCTGTGGTGAATTGGCTACACCGAGTCAGTTGTAGCAAGTTGTCCCATTCCCGAATGTAGGAGCTTGGTCAATCGGCTGAAAGTGATGTCGAGAGGTGTGCATGAAAACAATACATTTTGTTCTGTAGGCTTGGAGCAACCCTAGTCCGGCTGAGAAGTTTAGTTTAGATGTGTTGTGATTTGGACAAGCCAAACCCAGAACCTCTTGATTATCCAGGTTTCAGTTAAGACAAATTTCAGATGGGTCTTCTGGAGGAACAGGACAGTTCTTTGTCCCCCTCTCCTCCGCACTGCCATGTGCCCACTCACCAATCAAATCAGCACTTTCCATACCCGGATGAGCTGGAATTCCAGTGTGGCAAACCCCAGCTAGTCCATAGTCACCTCTCTCTTCTCCCAATCATCTCAAAGTTTCTCTTTGCAGTCTATGCAAGTCACCGCCAGCTCTGTGTTGCCCCTGCTGTCTCCCATTTCATGTGAGGGCTCAGAAGATATAGGTTTTGGATCCACAGTTGTACCAGCTCTGAGTCAACCAATCAGAATAGAGCTGGAAGAAACCTTGGAGGTCTTCTAGTCCAACTCCCTGCTCAAGCAGGAGACCCTATACCATTTCAGACAAGTGACCCTCCAGTCTCTTCTTAAAAGCCTCCAGCGATGAAGCACCCACAAGTTCTGGTGGCAAGCTGTTCCACTGGTTAATTGTCCTCACTGTTAGGAAGTTTCTCTTTAATTCCAGGTTGCTTCTCTCCTTGATTAGAATTAAGGGGAAACTTCCTTCAGTGAAGACAATCCACCAGTGGAACAACTTGCCTTCAGACGTTGTGGGTGCTCCCTCACTGGAGGTTTTTAAGAAGAGACTGGACAGCCACCTATCTGAAAGGGTATAGGGTCTCCTGCTTGAGCAGGGGGCTGGACTAGAAGACCTCCAAAGTCCTTTCCAGCTCTATTCTGACATCTGGAAGACTTTGCTCTCCCACTTCATGGGTGAGTTCATTTGAGCGATGCAGACACCTTGAATATCTAGCTTTTCCTCTAGGCGAAGCATAGATTTCCCCATGAAAATTAGATCTGTCCCCCATTTGAAATATTCTCAGCTACTTGCCATTTCAGCAGTAATGTTGGAATTCTATCCAAGAACAGCATATGCCGAAGGAACGTCTTCAAATCAGGAGAAAAGAAAGTCCTCTGGGAAAAATATATTTGGAGTTAAACACTGCTTGTCAACCACTTAGTTGAAATAGAGCCATTTTAGGAAGATGAAAGAGATCTGGTCAACGTGCTTGAAAATAACATTGGGTGTTTGTTCCAAAATCCTTGTTTGATCCACAGATGGTAGGTTCATTCTCTGAAATTGTATTTTTAGATCACCCACACAGTCCAGAATGATACTGACATTAAGAGAAAGACATTGATAGTGAACATTGAGAGGGCGAGAATGATAAATACTTTCCAGACATTTAATTGCCAAAAATGTAGTGGGGAAGAAATTGCAGATAACAGGCAATTCCCAGCCTTGACACAATCATCTGAAAGAGCTTTTTTTGAAGGGAAGGAATAGATGCAGTTGTCCCACGTTTTGTGCATGGAGAAGACCTCATTCAAAGGGTTCAGCATTTGTTAGGAAGCAACAGTAGAAAAGGACTTTTGGCTACCTGTCTGTTTGTGAACCTTTAAAGCCCTTCATGGATAGATAATAATAGAACAGAACAGAACAGAATAGAATAGAAATAGAACAGAATAGAATAGAAGGATGGGGATTTAATGGAATGGAAAGGAACGGAATGGAACGGAACAGAATAGAATAGAAGGATGGTGATTTAATGGAATGGAATGGAAAGGAAAGGAACGGAATAGAATAGAGGGATGGGGATTTAATGGAATGGAATGGAATGGAAGAGAAGAGAAGAGAAGAGAAAAGAGAAGAGAAGAGAGAAGAGAAGAGAAGAGAAGAGAAGAGAAGAGAAGAGAAGAGAAGAGAAGAGAAGAGAAGAGAAGAGAAGAGAAGAGAAGAGAAGAGAAGAGAAGAGAATGATGGGGATTTAATGGAACGGAACAGAATGGAAGGAACAGAACAGAATAACAAGAGTTGGAAGAGACCTTGTACGTCATCTAGTCCAACCCCCTGCCCAAGTAGGAGACCCTACACCATCTCTGACAGATGGTAGTCCAGTCTCATCTTGAAAGCTTCCAGGGATGAGCCATTAAAGCACCGTTTTCTCCAGTGTTTTTAATCCAATATTTTTATTGTTTTTATTTATTTTTTCTATTGCCTTTTATATGTGGTTCTATGCTTGTCCACAGCCTGGAGTAAACTGCAAGAAGGATGGCCATCTAAATTTGCATGATAGATATCTAGATAAATAGATGAGAGAGAGAGAGAGAGAGAGAGAGAGAGAGAGAGAGAGAGAGAGAGAGAGAGATGGATAGATTGATTGATTGATTGATTGTTTGATCGATCAATTTATCGATAGATAGATAGATAGATAGATAGATAGATAGATAGATAGATAGATAGATAGATAGATAGATAGATAGATAGATAGATAAAAAAGAGAGGGGGGCCTTCCCTACAAGAAGTCAGATTGAGCCATTAAAGCACTATTTTCACCAACGTTTTGGTGTTATTACTCATAATATTTACTTACTACATCATGTAACGCATTCCCGGGTGCCACAGAAAGCTGAAAAGACATTAAACGAGCTACAAATACAGTAACACGAAAACACCAGGGTACAATTTGCGCTGCTGGTAGGGGAGAACCAAACCAAAGCCTCCCCTTATGACTTCTTCTCTTTCGGAGATTTGATCTCACCTGGCAGCTTCTTTTTCTCACACTTCCGCAAACTTCAGGCTGATCTGTTGATGCCAGATCGGAGGAAGAACAATGAAGACAAAGACCCCCTCGCGTTTGACCCTTGCTGACTGCCTTGTCACCTGCCTGGAGTTTTCTTGGCCACAATGGGCAAGCAATTGGCCATTACTGTCCCCATTTCATGCTTCTCAATTCAGGTTAGATTCTCCCAGGAGCATTGGGATTAATGCAAAAATAATAATAATTCAAGGGTGCTCTTTGTGTTAAAAGATGACACTGAGATCTTTCAGCATGCGGTTAAATCCCCTTACCTGGCTGGGGCTTTTGTTTTATGCCTTAGCAAAGGTTAAAAGGTGGAGGGAGGGTCTGCCTGGGCCCTCTTTTTTCAAAAGACTGGAGCTTCCATCCCATGTAGGTCCAAGAGCAGCTTTTGAATGCTTAGGGATAACTCAATTCCAGTGACAATAGAAACGGGGAATGTTTGGAACAGCAGGCGGGCACAAATGAACAAATGTATATTTTAACAGAGGAGAAGAGAGAGAGAAAAAAGAAGGAACCAAGGACTTAGGACAACTTCCCAATGTGCTCTGTGGCAGAATAATGAATCGTGATTAATAATTAACCGTGATTAATCAGAGAAAGAGTCTTGCAAGGCTCTTCTTGCTAGAAATATACTCAAGGACTGAAACCTACTCGTTTAAGGGGATGTCATCGGCCTTCTCCTTGATTAATTAAATATATCAGCTTAGATCGGTGATAACAGAGAAAAGGTAAAAAACATTATCGGAGCTTTGGATGATTAAGTCACTAATTGTCCTTTCTAGGGCTGGATTTCCCTCCTGGAGATCTGCCAAGCAGAAGCCAAACATATAAAATAGCTTTTTTTGCCGGTTAGAATTTTGTATTGAGTTTTTTTGCAAATTTTTTGATCGGATCGCTCGTGTATAATGAATTGAACTTTGATTAGAGGTGGCCCTTGACTCACGACCACAACGGCGCCCAAAATTTCTGCTCTTAAGTGAGACATTGGTTAAGTGGATTTTGCACCATTTTACAGCCCTTCCTGCCTCCGCTGTTAAGTGAACCGCTGCAGTTGTTAAGTTAGTGACCCGGTTGTTAAGTGAATCTGGCTTCCCTATTGAATTTGCTTGTCAGAAGTTTGCAAAAGGAGATCACGTGACCCCGGGATGCTGCGGCCGTCATAAATGTGAGTCTATTGCCAAGCGTCTGAATTTTGATCACATGATCGTCATGGGGCTGCCAGAAAGGTCGTAACTGTGAAAAACAGTCCTAAGTCACCTTTTTCAGTGCTGTTGTAACTTTGAACGGTCGCTAAAGGAACTGTTGTAAATCGAGGACTACCTATACTGCAAAGGTCTTCTAGTATAGCCCACTGCCCAAGGCTGGACTCCTTATACTGTTCCCGACTAATGGTTGTCCAATCTTTTNAAGAGACTGGACAGCCGTTTGTCTGAAATGGTGTAGGGTTCCTGCCTGGGCAGGGGGTTGGACTCGATGACCTCCAAGGTCCCTTCCAACTTTATTATTATTATTATTATTATTATTATTATTATTATTATTATTATTATTATTATTATTATTATTATTATTATTATTATTATTATTATTATTATTATTATTATTATAATTCACGAGTGAGGGAAAGCTTTGAACCTTGTTACTGAAGAGAACCACTTTCTGCATTCACACTATAAAGAGTAGGCTTGCTAACTCGCAGAAAACCCATCCGTAGTTGAGACGAATGAAATTTAGCAAGTTGTTCAAATGCAAGTTGCTTGATCTTCCAACTGCCTCGCTTGAGTAGGTTGTGCGAACACAGCCCCTGAGAGGGTTGAAGGTCAACCAGTCCCGCACTGGGAAGGAAGGAAGGAAGGAAGGAAGAGGGCGAATAGCTTTTATAGCACCATCCCAAGGATCATTTTCCTAGCACAGTGATGGCGAACCTTTTAGAGACCGAGTGCCCAAAAACTGGCCCCGCCCCTGCTCCACCCCCTGCCCCACCCCCACCCCACCTGCCGCCAGGGCCTGCTGCAGATCGCCAGGCAGCCCAGCAGCACCATTTTGGCCATGCCCTCTGCCCGCGCCCTGCAGCATCAACTGTGCGCGATGGGGCGTGAGGGCAGAGTTTTGTCTACGCTGCCTGGCTGCCACGTCCTTGACTGCACTGCTCCGCGTGGCCATGCTCAGGGGCGACTCTCCTCCAGAGAGGCTGCTGGTGAGGGGGTCACAGGAAGGGGCACGGCTGGGGCAACGGCACGTGTGCCCACAGAGAGGGCTCCGAGTGCCGCCTCTGGCACGCGTGCCATAGGTTCGCCACCACTGTCCTAGCAGATACCTCCCAGTGGTGTGGAAAACTACAACATCCAGAATTCTTTTGGTCACGTCACTTGGGAATTCTGTGACTATCCTTCCCAACACATCTCAAGCAACTAGATCAAGAAAGTTTTCTGAAAGACTGAACCGAGATGCCAATACAATATCTGAGCATGAATGCAGAAAGAAATCGTTGGTGTTTTGTTTTGTTTTTTTCATTTAAGGGGGTAAAAACCCTTGCTGGCATTCTCCGCCTGTTTCCCCAGGAGGAGCTATTTAATAAGGTTGTCTTGACGACGTGTCATCCCTCATCTGGTCCCCATGACAATACTCCTTATTGCTGGAGTATCGTTAGAAAATACTACTACACAGCAGCCCCCATTGCTTCTGCCAGTGGGAAGAAACTTGAAAAAACTTAAAATTCAGGGAATGTTAACATCTTTTTACCTGAACAACCTCAAAAGAGGCTGAAGAGAAGCAGATCAAGCAGAGGCCTAGGCTGGCTGTAAAGCCTTCGTGGATTTCCATAATAAAGCCTTTGATCTTGGGAACCCTTCGGAAAAGATGGGGCTGGTAGATTAGTGTTTCTTATGGAATCTCCAATGCAGACAAAGGAGGAGGTAACCATCAAGGAAAAATATAGTCTAGGATTTGGGCAAAAAACTAGCAAACAAACATGGAGAGAGAAGATCCAGATAAACCAAGTGGCGGAAGAGACTGAAGCAGAAGCAACATCGTCTAGAGCAGGGGTCTTCAAACTTGACCCTTTGATGACTTGTGGACTTAGCCTGCCTTCCTTCCTTCCTTCCTTCCTTCCTTCCTTCCTTCCTTCCTTCCTTCCTTCCTTCTTTCCGTTTCATACTTAAAAAATTGAAATTGAGAGGTTGCAGTAGCTTATTATTATTTCAAAATCTTGTTCTATCTTCCATGTCTCCTCCGGGCTGTATTTTGACCTTGGTTATATTTGTTCAAAATACACAATTTGTTATACTCATTGTCACTTGATTTCTGCTTGGAGGGACTCTGACGAAGAAATGTTCGCTTATTTCAAAGCCCACGAAGGAATGGCAGGGTGGAAATCTTAAGAATTACACTGCAATAAATGCATACAAAAATAAAACAAAATAAAATAGAAACGGACAAGATATATGGCGGTCCGAAAGAAGTTTGACAAGGATGATCTAGGATGTTGTCTCACTCTGGGGAGATAAACTACAATTAAAGCACAACTTTTGCAAAATGCAGGTGACTTTGAGCCTGATAGGATTCTGTGCCCTGCAGTCAGATTTCCCCATTTTGTTCATTGATCAACTATCAAGGGATAGAATCAAGAGCATGTAAAGTGTTGATACCATTTTATAATGCCTTGGTAAAGCCACACTTGGAATACTGCATCTGGTTTTGGTCACCATGATGTAAAAAAGATGTTGAGACTCTAGAAAGAGTGCAGAGAAGAGTAACAAAGATGATTAGGGGACTGGAGGCTAAAAAATATAAGGAACAGTTGCTAGAACTGAGTATGTCTAGTCTAACGAAGAGAAGGACGAGGGGGGACATGATAGCAGTGTTCCAGTATCTCAGGGGCTGCCACAAAGAAGAGGGAGTCAGGCTATTCTCCAAAGCACCTGGAGGCAGGACAAGAAGCAACGGATGGAAAGTAATCAAAGAGAGAAGCAACCTGGAACTAAGGAGAAATTTCCTGACAGTTAGAACAATGGAAGAGTGGAACAACCTGCCTCCAGAAGGTGTGAATGCTCCAATACTGGAAATTTTTAAGAAAAGACTGGACAACCATTTGTCTGAAATAGTACAGGGTTTCCTGACTGAGGAAGGGGTTGGACTAGAAGACCTCCAAGGTCCCTTCCAACTCTTATTCTCTTAACTGCAACAACACCTTTTCTTCCTGAATTTTTTTTTTCAGTCTGCATCCTTTGAAAGACAAAATAAACAAATCGTCTTCACGACTATTAATATACATTAAAATCTTTACTGTACCCCTGCGTGCATGCACTGGAGGAATGAAAAATAATATTGCATCTCACTCAGTCAACATCCCTGTAAATGTAAGCAGTGATTGAAAGCCATCCAGCTGCAGTGGAATTCTCCAAAGCAACGTTCAGCCTTTTCTTAAGG
>NW_015389402.1:28472-31752 GCF_001527695.2 Protobothrops mucrosquamatus
GAAGGAAGGAAGGAAGGAAGGAAGGAAGGAAGGAAGGAAGGAAAGGAAGGAAGGAAGGAAGGAGGGAGGGAGGAAAAGAGAGAGAGAGAGAAAGAAAGAAAGAAAAAAGAAAGAAAAAAAGAAAAGAAAGAGGGAGGGAGGGAGGAAAAGAGAGAGAGAGAAAGAAAGGAAGGAAGGAAGGAAGGAAGGAAAGAAAGAGGGAGGGAGGGAGGGAGCAAAAGAGAGAAAGAAAGAAAGAAAGAAAGAAACAAAGAAAGAAACAAAGAAAGACCATTGTTCTCTCTCCTGCTTAACAGAACAGAACAGAATAACAGAGTTGGGAGGGACCTTGGAGGTCTACTAGTCCAATCCTCTTCTCGAGCAGGAGATCCTATAACCTCTCCCCATTTTTTTTTACCTAGTAGGTAAAATAATATTAATTTAAAAAGAAGCCTGTTCACAAAATAAAATGAACGCATGTGACCCCCCAAACTCTTGAAGAAAAATATGGCTGATAACATAATAAATCAGCAGCCCTTCTACATAATTAGGAGATCTTAAAGGGGAAAAAAACCTTAATATATTCATTAAAGAGTAAAAGTGCGTGGTTATTTGTGATTTTGTGTATGTCTGTGAGTGCACACGTGTGTGCGCGATTGCCATTTAATTCTGAATATATCTAAAAGTCTCGGAATCTTTCTCTCCCACCACTAAAACCTGAAATAGCATTCTGGAAATAGGTATAATAAAAGGGAGATAAAAGCCTCACGATGTCGCATTTTAGCAGCTACTCACAGTATAACCCTTGACAAGGAGAGGAAAAAAAATTCCTTTTCAATTCATACCTGTTCTTAAGCTGCTAATTTTGAGAAAAGGGTTTTAACAAGGGAAGGGTAGCAAGGAGGCTACAAGGATGGGGCCAAAAAGAGGTAGAAAACCTCACATTGTTCTTGTTTTGTGCTCCATCCTATTAAAGCAGCCTAAAACCTGGTTTCTAAAATCCTGGCGCGGCAGCCACCCCAGAAAATTACCGCTGACCTCTCATTTTTAATATGATAGAAAGATGAAATGATTCCAACCCTGGAGAGAAATCGTATTAGCTCGGCTTAATTCAGTAAAGATTTTGTCCTGGTTTCAACCAATCTTTGGGAGTTGGGTGCTCCACTGAATACTGTACTACAAGGACTTTTGTTTTGGGGGGGGGGTTGTTTCAATAAGGGTTGGGAGGAGGCATCAAGGAAGTCAAGACGGCAGTTGTGTGATGAAATGTAGTGAGAAGGTGGACTTCTGGGAAGAAGGAAGGGAAATGTCTTCCCTAGGAGTAAGAGGCAATTCAGCCCAGATATCATGTGTCTTCCCACACGCCCTAATATTTCCCAAAGTATATTGTAGAAGCAGATTGTAGAGTCCTCAGTCTGGCAAGATTTTGTCTATAGGTGTGAAGCAATAAAGAACAAAGAAGAGCAACAAAGATGATTAGGGGACTGGAGGCTAAAATATATAAGGAGCAGGAATTGGGTATATCTAGTTTAATGTAGAGAAGGATGAGGAGGGACATGATAGCAGTGTTCCAATATCTCAGGGGCTGCTCCAAAGAAGAGGGAGTCTATTCTCCAAGGCACCTGAAGGCAGGACAAGAAGCAATGGATGGAAACTCATCAAGGAGAGAAGCAACCTAGAACTAAGGAGAAACTTCCTGACAGTCAGAACAATTAACCAGTGGAACAACCTGCCTCCAGAAGCGGTGAATGCTCCAACACTGGAGGTTTTTAAGAAGAGACTGGACAGCCATTTGTCTGAAATGGTATAGGGTTTCCTGCCTGAGCAGGGGGTTGGACGTGATGACCTCCAAGGTCCCTTCCAACTTTATTATTATTGTTATTGTTATTGTTATTGTTATTGTTATTGTTGTTGTTGTTGTTGTTGTTGTTGTTGTTGTTATTATTATTATTATTATTATTATTATTATTATTATTATTATTAACTCAGAAGAATTGCCAAGTGTCATTCTTGGTTTCGGGCCTAACCAGTGGTGGGATTCAGCCGGTTCGCACCAGTTTGGCAGAACCGGTAGCTAAATTGTGCTGCATTTGGAGAACTGGCTGGCTTCCAGAAGTCCAGTCTAGGCCTCAGAGGCCTGGAGGAGCCCTCCCAGGCCTAGAACGGCCCACCGGAAGTACGTGGATGCCACTTCCGGAAGTCCGTTCTAGGCCTCGGAGGCCCAGGCCTGCATCAAATAAGAGAACCTGGGAATGGGATGAAGCTAACCTCCTTCATCCCACGTCACCCTATTCCCACCATTAAATGTGAACGTGGATGATTTCCAAACTAAGCCATTAAAAATCCAGCGATAAATTGTCTTCTCGGACAGATCTTCTATATCCTTTAAACTGCACTTGGATTCACCGCAACAATGGCAAAATCTTTCTTTCTTGCAATTGTGACCATGATGGCCATCACAATACAAGTAGTCCTTGACTCACAGCCATGCGCTTAGTGACCATTCAAAATGACAAGGGCACTGAAAAAAACCTGACCGTCATGAGCGTTTTTCACACTTTCAACCACGATCGGGTGAATTCAGACGCTCGGCAACTGGCATGTACTTACGACGGTTGCAGACTCCCAGAGTCGTGTGATCACTTTCTGTGACTTTCTGACGAGCAAGGTCAATGGGGAAGCCTGACTCGCTTCACAACCATGTTACTAACTGCACAACTGCAGGGATGCACTGAACAACTGTGTCAAAAAAGGTCATAAAATGGGGCAAAATTCACTTAACAGCTGTCTCGCTTAACAACGGACATTTTGGGCTCCGTTGTGGTCATAAGTAGAGGACTACCTGTAGCTCCTTATTTGGAGATACATCAGCTGCCGAGGACAATTTTCGGTGTCCCCTTCTGCATACAGTCATTATTTCAACTTGATTTGCGGCTGCAGAACAGATTGACCCAGAGATGTATTAGGATGTTAAAAAGCCAGGTCTAATTTTATTAATCTATTTTTTTTTCTTAATCTTGACTGATTGCAGTCAAGATCTAGACTGCCATCTTTCCCATTATGGTGGTGCTGGTGAAGCAAATGGAAAAATACCATAAAAAAATATTTACTGAATTATTCAGAAGTTGCCTTCTGAATAAATATTGAAGATTTCTACTACAGTGGTGCCGGCCATGTGGACGGGCTTTCTTACTGGCCAGACAAATTAATTCTTATACATTTGCTTGCTTCGTTCAATTACGGGGTGTTTGCCATGATGTCAGGGAGCCCCTCTACACTTCTTTTGGTTTAGTTTTCCCAT
>NW_015389402.1:32879-40546 GCF_001527695.2 Protobothrops mucrosquamatus
ATTACACTGGATGCTATCCCAGATCTGTGGTTTGGCCTAAATGGTGAGTGTGCCTTCAATAACCCATCCTGCCCCAGGAGACGCATTAACCAAGGCCCGTTTCATGTTTTTTCTGGCCTGAACTGTAGAAAAAGGGGCCACTAGAGCCATTTTATTTATTTAGGTGCCTTCCCATTAGGGTTTACTCCTGCCAGTGCCTAGGTAAGTCTCTAGAGATTTCTTGGCAAGCTTTCAGATGTGGTTTGCCATGGTCTCCTTCCTAGGGCGGAGAGAGAAGGACTGGCCCGTTGGTATGGGTGGAAGAAGTGAGAGAGATGGCAAGGCTAATTGTTTTAATTAAAGAGAAGTACTTATCCGGGTTTGTTTCCACTTGGACTTTGTGCTCAAAACAGAAAAAAAGAAGAAGAAGTTTTCTTCTAGGTTTGACGACTCAATTAATTGTGTTGTTGTAGAAATGGCTGGTATCTACTGGAAACGTCAAGCAAAAAGTTGAGGTTGCAATTGTACTTTGTATTCTACTGCACCGAACAGAGTCCAAATCACTGCCTTTTTTTTCTTTTTATCTCACATTCCTTTGCCTTCTGATCTTTATTTCCATTTGTATTCTACATTGCAATAAACCCTAATTAAAAAAAACAGAGAGGGAGAGAGAAATGGATGGATAGCTGTGTTCCAGTACTTGAGGGGCTATCACAGAGAAGAGGGAGGTCCACCTCTTCTCCAGAACACCTGAGCGCAGGACAAGAGGTAATGGATGGAAGATCATTAAAGAGAGATCCAATCTAGAACTAAGGAGAAATTTCCTGACAGCGAGGACAATTAATCAGCGCAATGGCTTGCCTTCAGAAGTTGTGGGTGCTCCGTCACTGGAGATTTTCAAGAAGAGACTGGACAACCATTTGACCAGGATGGTATAAGGCAGTGGTTCTCAACCTTTTTAATGCCGCGACCCCAACCGGTCGTAAGTCGAGGACTAAACCGGTCATAAGTCGAGGACTAAACCGGTCGTAAGTCGAGGACTACCCAACCGGTCGTAAGTCGAGGACTTTCCCTGCCCGGGAGCGCCGCACATGCGTGGTTCCGCCCCCTGCGCCGGCCAAGGCGTAGCTGGCAAGCGGCAGAGACGGAGCAGGCCGACCACCAGCTGGCCCAGCCCAAGGGAGGTAAGGCACCCGCCGGAAAAGGGGAAAAAAATGGCGGACAAAAAAAATGGCGGACAGCCTTGCTTGGCGACCCCCGTGAAATGGTCGATCGACCCCAAATGGAGTCCCGACCCACAGGTTGAGAACCACTGGTATAAGGTCTTCTGCCTTGGCCAGAGGATTGGACTAGAAGACTTCCAAGGTCCCTTCCAGTCCTATGATTCTATATTCTAGAACGTGACTGGCCCAAGTTCACCCAGATGGATTTTTGCTTAAGGCAGGACTAGAACTCACAGTCTCCCACTTTATAGCCACGTGCTTTAACCACTACACCGACCTAGCTCTTATCAGAACCATCCTTCAAGGTTAATTCATGACGTTCAGGCTGAACACTCTGTCTTCTATAAAGCAGTATCTCTTAAACTTTTTTTTTTCCCCAGAACCCCTTTTCCCTTCTAAAAATTATGGTGGTGGTCTATTTGCTGAAAATAAATCAGTCCCAAATTTAAACATTCATTAATCAGCCTTCACTTAGAAGTGCTTATTCCTAAGATTAACAAAAATTTCTCTTTGTGGTTTTCTGAAGCTTAGAAGCCCTCTTCTGGGCCTTCAAGTGAGAATCCGGAGCAGAAATGGTACAAGCCAAATACTGAATCTTTCAGGCTGAAAAAGGATGGTCTCCAACCAGGATTTTGCAAGCCAGCTTCTACCGTTTCACAAGAATGCATTTTTCCTTCTACCTCTGGTTGATTTTGTTTCCGGGCTGGCTGAGCGAAACCGAATGATAAACATTCCAGTGCAATTCATGCAGAGCGACTACACAACCCTTGAAAATTGTTGCTTAAAATGCTCGGAGTCTTACATCCAATTTGGACTCTACAGATTGATAGCATGTTTGCAGTTTAGTTCATATTTTGGCCAGGGGCAACTGAGGCAAAGTTTTATATAGATTTAAAGACTGAGATGGTATAAACTTGACTCATGACCAAATCGAAAAAGCATTTTTATTGGGGAGGAAAAAGTGATGGAGAAAATAACCAAGGGCTTGTAAAACTCCTCTGGAAGCACAAGTAGGTAGGTAGGCTTAGATTTCATTATATCAACATTTTTATTTCCCTGGTCGAAATGAAAAAGTCATGCAAAACATTCATAGTTTTAAACCAGAAGTCCACAATATCACTTTTTCTGGCCAAGCCAGCCTTGGGCTGCCAATCATTAAAGAGAAAGAGGGGGTCAATGTAATTTGCGCAGTCGCGATCCAGACCAAATTTGATTGCATTTTGTTTAAATTCAGGTTTAGCAGAAGTAGAGGAAGTCCTCAGCTTACAAGAGTTCATTTAGTGACCGTTCAAAATGACAACAGCACTGAAAAAAGTTACTTACGACCGGTTTTCACACTTATGCCCTTTCCAGCATCCTCATGGTCACATGATCAAAATCCATAGGCTTGGCAACTGGTTCATACTTATGACGGTTGCAGTGTCCCAGATAGTTGGACCATAAGAAAGGCTGCGCGCCAAAGAATGGAGGCCTTTGAACTATGATGCTGGAGAAGACTCCTGCGAGTCCCCTGGACTGCAAGGCAATCAAACCGGTCAGTCCTAGAGGAAATCAACCTTGACTGCTCTTTAGAAGGCCAGATCCTGAAGTTGAAACTCAAGTACTTTGGACACCTAATGAGAAGGAAGGACTCACTGGAGAAGAGCCTAATGCTGGGAAAGATGGAGGGCAATAGAAGAAGGGGACGACAGAGAATGAGGTGGCTGGATGGAGTAACTGAAGCAGTAGGCGTGAGCTTAAATGGACTCCAGAAGATGGTAGAGGACAGGAAGGCCTGGAGGAACATTGTCCATGGGGTCGCAATGGGTCGGACACGAGTTCGCAACTAACAACAACAATGCTATGGAGAGGCTTCATTTCCTTCTTTGTTGAGCAGGTTATGTATAGCTAGTCAGAATCTTTTTCCCAAGAGTTTTACACCAATATGTCTCTGGATGGAACAGAAAGTGCCAAGATCAAAATTGTGTAGCGATTCTGGGAACCGAAGGAGAAACTGATTTGTGCTTTAGGGGAACCGGGTATGGGAAGTCACTAAGGAATACTAGGTACAACAGAAAGAAATTTCTTTTGACACAAATGCCAAGGACAAGGTATTCAGACAGAGGAAATTGTCCATTTTTAAAAAAAAAGAAAATTTGGCTTTCTTACATTTAGATTGAAATTTCTCAGGAAAGAAACTTTTGGATCCCTGAAAATCATTTTTAACACATGTACTGTACGAAGAGAAGGATTGAGGAGGGGAGGGGGCAGGATAACTGTCTTCTAGTATTTAAGGGGTTGTCACAGAGAAAAAAGGATTGACTTATTCTCCAAAGCACCTGAGGGCAACAGAGGAGGTAATGGATGGAAGGTTATCTAACAAAATGCAGTTCAGTGTTGAGAAAGTAAGTTTTGCGCTGAGGAAAAACAAAAAAAACCAAAAACAAAATGCACAGGTATAGAATAGGTGGTACCTGGCTCAACAGCAAATAATTGTGAGAAGGATCTAGCTATCCTAGTAGACCCCTACTTAAGTATGAGCCAGCCAAAAAAGCCAATGCACTCCTAGATCCTGAATCAACTGAGGGATAGAATCAAGATCATGTAAAGTGTTAGTACTGCTTTATACTGCTTTGGTAAGACCACACATGGAGTACTGCATCCAGTTTTGGTCACCACAAAACAAAAACGATGTTGGGCCTCTGGAAAGAGTGCAGAGAAGAGCAACAAAAATAACTAGGGGTCAGGAGGCTAAAACATATGAAGAACAGTTGCAACAACTGGAGTGCAAAAAGCATATTAGGAACGTTATACGAGCTAGCACAGGGGTCTCCAACCGTGGCAACTTTAAGACTTGTGGACAATTCCCAGAATTGGCTGGCTGGGGAATTCTGGGAGTTGAAGTCCACAAGTCTTAAAGTTGCCAAGGTTGGAGACCCCTGAGTTAGCAAATATAAAAACAGAAAAATGAGTTGATTTGACAAACCATGATTGAGGAAAGAAGTCAGGCTAAGCCAGTTTTGGATTTTTTAAACAGCTTCTTATGCTGATCTGATCTGGAGGTGCTATCTAAAAAAAAGAGAGAGAGAACAGGCGACGTATGACAACTTTGCTCATACTCTGACATTCTTTGTGTGACATTCTTTAGTTGCACGAAACAGGCAAAATCTTTTGCCTTTTAAAGAAGCCAGAGATAAGGATGTCAGCATAAACCTCAATGCAGCAAAACAGTCGGAAGCCCAACATCACAGACTGTGCTCCAGAAATAACATTAAAGCCATCTCTTTTTGTTTGTTTGTTGTGTGTTTGGTTTCACCAAAGACGATGTGTTTGGAAGAGATTGCTCAGCCTGGAATCCTTCAGAAGTCCCCAGTGCCCTGTGGCCCAAAGGAATTTATCGAACGACCTCAAGTCTCAAACTGCCTGCCTCTACCAATCTATAATTAAGCATAATTTTATCTTAAAATATACTACAAGGCCTTTTTATGTTGGCGACGGTGGCTGACACGACTTCACGTTCAAGTTCTTTGAAGAAAGAGGGCGGCTTCTCACAGATGTATATTTTAGCAGTTTTAAAATACACTCTGGCACATTCATGGCTGACCAGGAACCGCGGAACCAGCCCTTGAAAGTTACAAGGCAAGTGCAGAAAAACCCCGTCATCTTCGGACGTGGCAGAGCAGAGCAAAATTCACTTACTGATTTTTGCCTTGCGCACACGTATGATTTAAAGCTCCTGACATGGATGTAAGGTTTCTGCAGGCAGGTTTTTGCCTCCTGTCAGCAAATTCCAGCGCCGGCTTCTTAACTGCTCTTCTGAAAAACAAATCTCCCACGCAGCATTCCAAATGGCACAATAGCAATTTGTCGCACGTTTATTATATTTCTCCTGTCTTTCCTAAGCGGAGCTCAGGAGAGCCATGAGCCGCGTCTACTGACGCACGACTCCCGTAATAGTCCCGATGCTCGGAGGAAGAGAGACTGGCTCAAGTTCACACAGAGAGCTTCATGGCTTAGAGCAGGGGTCCCCAACCCCCGGGCCATAGACCGGTACCGGGCCACAGCATGCCAGCAACCGGTCTGCACAAACAAGCAAAGTCCCATCCGTGGGAGGCAGGCAGCATAGAAAACCACGCACCCTCCGGTTTGTGGAAAAATCTCTTTCCACGGAACCGGTCCCTGGTGCCCAAAAGCTTGGGGACCTCTGGCTTAGAGAGGACATTTTTTAAAAAAATTATTACTCTTTCTCTCCTTGGGCATAGGGCACTGCATGCACACACAGAGTTTTTTCCCTTGTGCCCTCACTCTGTTGAACACCTAATTCCCACAGTATCATCTTATGTCTAAGGATATTTACCCATGTAGTAGGGCTGTATTACTTTTATCCTTCTCATCTGTTCTGCTACCTTCTCTTATTGATACCATTATTATGATTGTTATTACTTTGATATTGTGATTAATATTACTTTGTTGTTTTGCATGTACACTAAGAGCTTATGCACCGGAGACAAATCCGTTGTGTGTCTCTCACACTCAGCCAATAAAATATTCTACTCTGTAGGTTAATACCATTTAAATCTGAGGCCGTATCTCCCTGGTATGTCCATAACTACTCTGAAAATAGCTGATCTTGTTTCATCGTGGAAGCTAAGCAGCATCAGGCATGGTGAGTAATTGGATGGGATATCATTAGGAATAAGGGGTGCTGTAGAGGGTGCTCTACTTCAACACTCAGGTTGGTTAAGATCAAGGATCTAGACTGGCTCAGGAAGTGGTTCTCCTCTACTACCTAACTGTTCCCCCAACCTCTCACTCCCTACTTCTCATCCCCCGACTATGGGTACTCTGTTTTGGGGTCCATTTTCCTCTCAGCTCAGTGAACCCCAAAGAATTTTGGGAGAAAAACAGAGAGGGAGGGAGGCAGGATATAAACTGATCAGAGAAGCAATGAAATAAAGAACCTGTCTAAAACTAGGAAAGACAATTTCCCTTAGGTTTAAAATATTTGTTTTTCACATTCGACAAGGCCTCATTTAAGGTTTGGCACTCTTTTTTTTTTAAATGTCCTTCAAAAGGTGAGAAACTCAGCTGCCTCTTTCCTGGCTACTGTAGCTGAAGCAGATTTCAAAGCTACAAAAATAGGATTTAGGGCAGGCAGCCAACCTGAAGCCTCCATTGACTGTTCTAGCTGTAGAAAACCCAAAGCAGGTTTAAGGATGCCTACTGTGGCATATTCATTGAGGCAAGGGAGACTTTCATCCACAATCTTGCAGTCTGTGGAACAGTGAACGGAGAGCCAAGGGCTGATTTTCACCCAACATGGAAAGCCATTCCATGTTGTTGTTTTTTAATTGTGACTTGGTGTGCTGTGCACAGCCAAGCATTGTGGTTGTAAACAATGCTTTATGACAGGGGTCTTCAAACTTGGCCCTTTTATGACTTGTGGACTTCAACTCTGACTTTCTTTAACCTTTTAAAGAGATACATCAGTTCCCTCTCACCTTCCCCATATGTTGTGTTGCTTTTATGGATGAATTTGTTTGGCTGGGAGAAGAGAGATGCACACTTCAAAGCTTGCCTGCCATCCTGTAAAAGTTTATCCAGCTAAACATATTAGGATGATAGGGAGCATTGTTAGTTGATTTTTTTTCCCCTCTCACAAGCAAGACAGCTCCTTTTTAAAGAATTGTATTTTTAATTTCAAGCTTCTTTGAAAGCAGCGAAAAGGGATTAAAAGTCCAATAAACAGGGAGATCAAATGCAAGGCTGATACAACACGAAATCGTATTTGCAATCTCATTAAGGTGGTAGACTACTTCTGTTGTTCTACAAAGAATTAACAAGGAGCCTTTGCTGCATTCATGACCATCCCATAATTTTCTACAGTCAGCTCCAATCTTTTCCCATACGTGCCCCCAGGGGGTTTATTGCCATTATTTAGACATTCTTGTTACTGCATCTCAAATTTAGCCTCCCAAATGAAACCGTATTGAATGTTTTCAGCCATGCTCTGTTCCAAAAGCAATTGCTAAAAAAAGCAACAGCCACATTCTACCTTCTTAAGGTTACGATCAAAGCTGTCACTTGTGTTACTATAGAAACCAGAATTTCTATCAGTTATACGTAGCACATAAACATGGGGAGGGTCTCTTTTTTTAAAAAAAAAATACTCCCAATGCAAGATTTTAGCCAGGTAGGTAGTGATGGTAAGTTGCTGGTAGTTTACACAGCCATTGTCAATACCTATGAACATATTGCAAAATTATAGTGGCTAGCCTTGTCATGACAAACAGTTGCTATCCCTAACAATTCAGAAAGGAGGAGGAGGAGGGGGAGGAGGGGGAGGAAGGGGGAGAAGGTGTTGGGAAAAGAAAGAGAAGAGAAGAGAAGAGAAGAGAAGAGAAGAGAAGAGAAGAGAAGAGAAGAGAAGAGGAAGGAAAGGGGAAGAAGGAGGAGGAGGAGGAGGAGGAGGAGGAGGAGGAGGAG
>NW_015389402.1:40929-49982 GCF_001527695.2 Protobothrops mucrosquamatus
TAAACCCCATCCTTCGAACACATGTGCGTCTTCCAACAGTTGTGAAGGATCTCGCCCGGTTGCTAAGTGAGAAGTGAACAGAACTGTAGCCTTGAAGGACCTGCCTGGGAAGAACAAAGCATTGACCTGAATTCCAACCACTTGAGACTTTCTTTCCAATGAAGGGAATCCATCTATCTCAGGAAATATAAATTTTCCATATTTTTTTTAAAATGTTCTAAAAGTAAGAACCGAGCTAGTAGAAACAGAACAAGATCATTTCCCTTTTGTCTTTTTTGAAGGAGAAGTGTTTATTGTATGGACTATTTTCTTAAGGGATTTTTTGGGAGAGGAAAAAAAAACCCTCTCAACTGCAAGATGAAATACAGCGGAACCATCTAATTTTGTGGAATGTGTGGTGCCATCTGAGGATAATAGGAATGCGGGTCTGACTCATTACAGGGCACCAAAAAGACTGAAGAGTAAATAACTTCGGAGCACTCTTTCAACCACGCTACGAAAAAGTTACGAAAGTTTTTTCTTCTAATTAATCTGGAGAAGGGAAGGAGGGCACACAAAGGATGGAATGGGGCTTTGGAAAATGAGCAGCCCAATCTATTAAGCCCACACATTAATGAACTAATCTTCTTTAGAACTTTGATCCAAACAGTCTGATTAAGGTGACAGTCTGAATTAATCACAGAGCATAAGTGCGGGTATTTCTTGCAAAATTCACTGATTAGCAAAAATGACAGGACCAGAGCACTGGAAAAGTACATGGAAAAGTAAAAGTGTTCCCACCACAGTCAGCAGAAGTTTGGGCACGAATCCTAATGTCATTATCGTAAGTGACAGTGTATTATAAAGCAGAAAGTAAAAAAAAACAGAATTTTGGTCCAAAGCAACTTGGGAGGGACGGTGCCAAAAATGCTTTTCTCCAAAAGGCAAATGGACTTTCTTGGGGTTTTTTTTTTCTTTGAAAATGTTTCACTTCTCATCCAAGAAGCTCTTCAGATGTTTTCAAAGAAAAAAACCCAAGAAAGCCTGATTGGCTTTTGGAAGAAGCACCTTTGGCAGATATGAGGTTAGGAGAGGGATAGGGTCAATCTAGGGATTGGGGTTCAGGGTAGGAATCAGGGTTGGGGTTGGGGTAGGGGTAGGTACAACAATGGGGTTAACCCCCATTAACATTTCCAAGCTTTAGCAAACAGACTATTGTCCAAGCTTTAGCAAACAGACTATATATATTCAATAGCAGTAATTAATATAATAGTAAATAGCTGTAGTAAATACGAAAAACAGTAATCATAAAAAATTATGAGTTAATCAATACGTATCATTCATCTTATTAAGTGTCATAATCATTTCTCACTAGTTCGTTTTGCTAACCATTGGTAAAAATTATCCCATGTTTTAAATATATATATATATATATTTTTGACTGGGATGGAACAAAAACCATCGGCTGGGCCACCACATGCCACGCACGTGAAAATCATCAAAGCCTGATATTCAGCCAATGGATTGATCAACAAACATGTCAATTTGAAGGCCTCCTACCAAGTCATAAGGAGCCGTATCAATCAAACTACCACTTCTTCCTCACTTGGTGATCTTCACACAACATTTGCACGGCATGCCACACGGCATGACCAGTCGGTCACATGACCACAGGAGATCCATAAAAGCAGAGAAGAACTGAAACATGATGCTTCAACCAAAGTCCCAGTGTGGACGTCACCTAGCCTGGTGATGAAATGTTTGGAAGCTAAACAGCCAGCCCGAAGAACAAACCACTGCCGCCATTTACACTTGGGCTTCAAATATTTTCTATCATCCTTAACTGTGAGTGTCTTAAACCAATCCAAGTCCAAAAATTCTGGAAAACTCCTGGAAGCCTGGCACTCAGACAAACCAGGCATCGACGGACACATAGAGATAAACAACCCCTAACTAACCCCACAAGTTTTCAATTCAATATCCTCCTTAAAATTGGGATTTATCCATGTGCACGCTCAACCAGAGCCCTTTTATTTGCGGGGGCTCCATGGAAAATAAGCAAAACTCATCAGATATTTTGTACCTCTATAAAATGTTTAAATAGCACTTCAGACATCCTCCTTCAATGGAGCAACATGCCAAAAAAGAACCACACATGTATAAAATCTTTCCTATAGATAACAGGGTTTAATCCTGTATTTAGCTACTGCATATATGCAGAACTCTGGGCAACGGCGCCACAATCACAAAACACACTGGCACAGAGATGGGAAGATGGGAAGGGAAAGAGGAAAGAAACACAACAAATGTATGAAGTCTGCTCAAAATATCTCTTGCACACACACACACACACACACACACACACACACACACAAGGAGCTCGATGGCTGCAAACTTTTCAAAATGGTCTTACGTTGATAGAATAATCCATTTCACACTAAGAGCCAATAAGAACAGCAGAATTACTTTGCAAATAACTTTAGCTGAATACTAAACTGCAAGCGAGAAATATTCAGTTTCCCGTCTTTGAAAAGCAAAATTTCCTTGGAGACTTTAATTCACTTTAATGGTAGCCTACATGATGCCCAAACCTGGACCAAGGTCAAGCTTGAAATTAAATCGGCCGGTGACTATGTTTAGCTGTGCATTTCTTTGGCTTGTTTGGGGAAGGGGGGGGGAGAAAACAACCTGTGTTTTCAAAGAAGAGATTTTGGTTTCGTCTGAGGTTTCCTGACAGTAATTATTTTTTTTCCCCTGCCAAGGCCGTTTGTACTAACTGGGTGGTCTTCAGATGGAAAACCACTTTTTGAAGAAAGAAGCTGATTTAGCTGCTGCCAATAGACACTGTATTAGCGTGATACGTTCCTCAAAGGACTAGAACTAAGGAGAAACTTCCTGACAGTTAGAACAATTAACCAGTGGAACAACCTGCCTCCAGGAGCAGTGAATGCTCCAATACTGGAGGTTTTTAAGAAGAGACTGGACAGCCATTTGTCTGAAATATAGTATAGAGTTTCCTGCCTGAGCAGGGGGTTGGACTAGATGACCTCCAAGGTCCCTTCCAACTTTGTTATTCTGTAGTCTAACAAAGAGAAGGACTAGGGGTGACAAGATAGCCGTGTTCCAATATCTCAGGGGCTGCCCCAAAGAAGAGGGAGTCAAGCTATTCTCCAAAGCGCCTGAAGGCAGGACAAGAAGCAATGGATGGAAACTAACCAAAGAGAGAAGCAACCTAGAACCAAGGAGAAACTTCCTGACAGTGAGAACAATTAGCCAGTGGAACAACCTGCCTCCAGAAGCGGTGAATGCTCCAACACTGGAAGTTTTTAAGAAGAGACTGGACAGCCATTTGTCTGAAATGGTATAGGGCTTCCTGCCTGAGCAGGGGGTTGGACTAGATGACCTCCAAGGTCCCTTCCAACATTATTATTATTATTATTATTATTATTATTATTATTATTATTATTATTATTATTATTATTATTATTATTATTAGTATTATTATTAAGGTCTGCAAAGATTGTATGCCACTAAACCACTAAATCAGCATGTTTGCAGCGAGGGAGGGTCAAAAAAGATAAGAAGGTAGATAAGAGGGGTCTAGGACAACTCGCCATAGCCAGTTTGTTGTGGTCAACTCACTACGGGACAAGAGATATGCTAACATCAAAGAAACGGTAGAATAGAATCATTAAATCGTTATGCTGCGGGTCCCCGTCAGTCCGATTATTCCGGCTGATGGGGTCCAGAAGGAGGGCCTTCTCTGCTGTGGCTCCTGCCCTTTGGGACATCTCCCCCCCCCCCGATGTGAGGTTGGCACCAACCCTCCTATCCAGTCGTAAGGGCCTAAAGACCTGGCTGTGCCAGTCAGCTTGGGGCCCCAGTGGGAGAACAACACAATGGAAGTGGTTGATCGAGTAATAACAGATCCCACCTCCACCCCCCACTCGCCCCCCCCGCTCTCCCCCATGTGTTTTTGGTTTTAAAGTTTGATAAGGTAAGGTAAGGCAAGGTAAGAAAAGGCAAGGCAAGGCAGGACAAGATATGATAAGATATGATAAGCCATGGTGAGATAAGATGAGATGAGATAACGATGATAAGATAACCTTTATTGTCATTTTTTACTGTGGGCACAACGACACACATCAAAAATGAAATTTAGTTGCCTGCTCTCAAAGTGAACACATACTGTACATGACACACACCTAAACATACTATTACTCTATGACAAGATGGGCGGCCAAACAAACAAACAAACAAATAGCAAAAGGAGGGACAAAATGAAATGTGAATGACAAAAAAAATTAAAACATTTTTAAAATTATTTTAAATAATTAAATTGAATTCTTGAATTGTCCCCCGGCAAGTTGGCCCGTGGTGATATTGTCCCATTCCAGATAAGAATGTGCAATTAAAGCTCCACCCGTTTGTTATGTGCAACGCAACACAGGATGCGTGTAAAAACGGGAGCGGATGCATTTTCTTCCAATGTCTTGTGCGTGTACGTTCAAGTCAGCTTTTGTCCTCCTGGGGACCACCTGGACTAGCCCCTGTAGTTTTCTTGGCAAGATTTGGGAAGTGGTGTGCCATTGCCTACTTCCTAGGGCTGACAGAGAGCGACTGGCCCAAGGTCACCCAACTGCCTTTGTGCCTGAGGTAGGACTGGAACTCATAGTTTCCATGTTTTTAACCTGATGCTTCACCCACTATACCCAAACTATCTCTCTCTCCAGTGACATGATGGCCACAAATTCAGGTGATTTTTTTAAAAATGTCATTTGGATGAATTCCAGATGAAGATGGTGTCAATTGCTAATCATCTAAATATAACCCATGGGAGTCTTTGTGGCCCACCGTGGCCTTAGGTTGCTATTGTATTTTCCCTGACTGCAAACTAAGCCATGATTTGTTTCTGGTACCTATGGAGAGATTTGAGAGACCTTTTTCTTGGTTCGAGAACACCCCATAGTGACCAGGCCTGATAGGATCAGCAAATAGGTAATCTTTCTTTCCAGGCAAATGTGTTAAATCTCTTGTCAAACATACAGCAGAAAGAGGCGTGGATGCCAGATGATAGAAAGAGGGAAGAGGACTGTTCGTTAGAAATGCCTGATCAGAGCAGAATATTAACTTCTCTACTAACTGGTAACTCCAGCTTTAATATTAATTTCCATGAAACATTACAGCAATTAAATACAAGCAAGGGGGGGAGGGAATGGAAGAAATTTTCACACCTTCCAAAGGGAGAATATTTTTTCAAAATATTTATTAGGCAATAACGTTTGTTCGAATTCTCCTCAGCCCAGAATTGCTCTGTGGCTTGTTTGCAGCTTACATGTCGGATATCATATTTCAGTTTTATATTTTATTTCACTTGAACATTTGCTTGAAGATAGACAGGGAGGAGGAGGAGGAAAAGGAAGAGGAGGAGGAGGAGGAGGAGGAGGAGAAGGAGAAGAAGGAGAAGAAGAAGAAGAAGAAGAAGAAGAAGAAGAAGAAGAAGAAGAAGAAGAAGAAGAAGAAGAAGAAGAAGAAGAAGAAGAAGAAGAAGAAGAAGAAGAAGAAGAAGAAGAAGAAGAAGAAGAAGAAGAAGAAGAAGAAGAAGAAGAAGAAGAAGAAGAAGAAGAAGAAGAAGAAGAAGAAGAAGACGACTTTGCATAGATCTGTGTTCTGTGGAAGGCTTGACACTCTATCTCATCTCCAAGAGAAGGGGATGGAGATGGAGGAGATAGATGGAGAAGGAGGAGAAGGAGAAGGAAGAGAAACCCATTCAGTGACAGCTGAAAAATGTGTGCAGTGACTATCACTGCCCGCAGTACAATGTTGTCATGTAAAAAGAGGGTCAATAATCTGGATTATAGGATTCTACTCTGCAGCAAACTGTAATTTCTATTCTCAGTGGCCAGTCAGGACTGAAAGCCCTCTTGGTCTGCCTGTTAAGAAAAACCAGTGAATATATGAATGCAAAATGTGCCTCTTTCGGTGAAAGCAGGCCGTGAGATTTTGATCCGTGGACATTTGGACCCTGGATCCTCATAAAACCTCCTGGCTCCAAATGGATTCCGGGCCTGAAGAACTAAAAGGTCAGGTCACGGTTCCTTCCCTTTTTTTTTGTATTTGCCACCTCCTCGGTTGCCAAAAGCAGATGGTGTGTGCAAGATGTACCGTTTGGAGCGCCAAAAGCTGGAATATGTGCATGATACCAGATGCTAAGCATGGAGAGGACATTTTAACCATCGTTTCAATGCAAAAACTGACATGTATTTTTTTTCACATTTTAATCCAAAGCTCGGTCATCCTTAAAAGGGGGTTTTGCTGCATTTTGTAATGCGGTTTGCCAGAATTTATTAAATTTTTTTGCAAAAAAAAATCTCTGCAGAAAAATACATTAGTGAATTTAAAAAGAAGAAGCAGCAGCTATAGTACCCAGAACTAAAAGAATTGCAAAAACATGTAGAAAAAAAATAGTTTGTTTCTTTTTAATGAAAACTCCAATAGGCTAATTGAAAAACAAGGAACCAGGGAAAAGAGATATGAGGCCTGTTTGGAAAATGCAAAATGCAAAGGACAAATTCATCGTCTGTAATAAATGCAAATCTCCAATTTGCCAGGAGAGTCAGCACTGTTGTGAATCGGAAATGACAGCTTTTAACTCTTGATCTGAAATAATTATGGATAATACATTGATAAATGTATATACCATTGGTGTGTGTGTATAGTATAGGCAATATAAAACCAGAAGCAGGCTGGCTTAACCTCTGCTTCACTGGGTGCTAAATAAGCATCCTAAAGACTCTGAAAATGCATCACCACTAAGGTTTGGACAAAGGATCAGCAAAGGTTGCTAAAACAATGAATGAAAGAAAGGAAGTGATAGAGGTTAAAAGCTCTTATCTAGCCCCTCCTCCTTTTAACATCTCACTGGCTCCATTGGGAAACATGAATCCCCTCAAGATAAAGGGAGATGCCAGGAGTATATACCTACATATCTGAGCGTGATCTTCCTTTCTGGATTTCACATGCATCTCAGAATCAAAAGGAAGGACACATTAAAACCCACAGGTACACAAACCGCACCCTGAGCCCACACCAAGAACCGGTCCCCCTATAAAACCAAATCTCTGGACCCCATTTTCTCTGTAGCTGCCCCAAAACAAATCTCTTTGTTCTCGGGAATAAAATGAATCCCCTTTCTTACAATATGTCTGGATTTCATTTTTGATTTGTTCTTGCGCCACCCCAGTTCGTGCCCCCCCAAATTATTCTAAGGAAGGAAGGAAGGAAGGAAGGAAGGAAGGAAGGAAGGAAGGAAGGAAGGTAATTCAATATGTCTAACTTTAAAACAGTCACTGAAAAAATTTAAAGCACTAATATCTTTCCCAACCTCATGAATTGTAATGCAAGAGCCCAGCTCTTGAAGATTTATCCATGTCATGAAAAAATAGCCATTTTTAATTTTCTGAAACCTAAATGGAAAAGCTTCTTCTGAGATTGAAGAGGTCCACGTAGGACATCTAGTGGTGCTGCTGCAGCCTCTGCATGTTTGGGCATCATTTGCGGACCTCTGGCTGAATAGCAAACAGTGAGGAACGTCCTGGTGGCCTAATGTTTGCGGGGTGAAAATTTTATTACATTGTATAAGGTATGTATGGGTGGGTGTAAGAAAGAGGAAGAGAGCAAAGGATGCTTTAAGCTTGATTCCAGAAAAGTACTTTAGAGGAAGCTCATTTGCTTGAAGGAATCTCACACGTTCTGCTCTATTTTATTCCTTCCCATTTATACAATCTGTATTATTACGTTAGATATGATTGTGTCATATTATTGTGTATGATATCATTGTATAACGTTGCATGTGTGTAAAAATAAACCAGCAGCTTTAACAAACTGCAGAAGATTCCAGTATGTGGAGTTAGAATTAAAGTTAAGGATAAAGATGTGGGTTGGACTAGAAGACCTCCAAGGTCCCTTCCAACTCTTCTGTTACTCTGTTATTCTGTTATTGAGATGGAGATGGAGAGAGAGAGAGAGAGAGAGAGAGAGAGAGAGAGAGAGGGAGGGAGGGAGGGAGGGAGGGAGGGAGAGGGATGTAAAGATAGAGATAAAGAAAGATACCGATATACAATACAGTATATCTCTACCCTCTGTTTCTCCTACTTTCTCCTACCTTCTCCATCTCAATGTTATATATTATCTGGTTTGATTTGACGGACTTGGGACCAAATAAATTGGACAGGTTGGTAAGCTGATACTTATTATTGTCTTAAAGTCCATTGAAGCTGCTTAGCTAGAAAGAAAATATTCCGAAAGGTGGATAGACAGTAAGAACACAAATGGTTTTTTTTACATATTTCTGAAACTCAAGGCTTCAAAAATCTGCCTTTGCTATTTTATTTATTAATGCTTCCTTAATATAATGTCTGGTTCTTGGAGAAAGGATTCATCAGCAACTTCTCAGAATATTCTAACTTTTCTGTTATCACCTATTGGGACCTAAATTCTATAAAAGTTTCTTGATGAAGCTGGGCAAGCTGAAAAAGTAATACTGGTGCGAATAAACCACTGATATTTATTTATCGGCAGATATAACATATTTACCCAGCATCTGCCTACATAGATGCAAACAGAAAAAGCACGCTTGTGGAAGCAAGCCTGCCTGGGAAGCTTTAAGTTTCAACAGCAAA
Organism: Protobothrops mucrosquamatus; assembly: GCF_001527695.2. Classification (NCBI taxonomy): domain Eukaryota; kingdom Metazoa; phylum Chordata; class Lepidosauria; order Squamata; family Viperidae; genus Protobothrops; species Protobothrops mucrosquamatus. The sequence goes on from NW_015389402.1 coordinate 49,590, forward strand.
GCTTTTATTCCAAAAATAGCAGTAGCTGAACAAAACTTAATATTCGTGTTTACATCTGCAAGGGAAAACTGTAACATCTGGACCCACAGCTGCACAAACAAAATTGCAGCCACTCAAGCGGATGGCTACTGAATTTCCATTCCGAGGTTCGCAATCCTAAATATTTCATTTCAGTACATCCAATGGAGGGTGTTGTATAGAGTTAACCACACTCACTTCAACAGCCTCTATATGCCAAAGAATTTCATCTTTTTAGTGGAACAATCATGGAACGTTGGCAAGTCTATCAAAAAGAAAGATTGGGGGGGGGGCATGATAACTGACTTCCAGTACTTGAGGGGCTGGAATGGAATGGAATGGAATAGAATAGAATAGAATAGAATAGAATAGAAT
>NW_015389402.1:50873-80379 GCF_001527695.2 Protobothrops mucrosquamatus
AGAAAGAAAGAAAGAAAGAAAGAAAGAAAGAAAGAAAGAAAGAAAGAAAGAAAGAAAGAAAGAAAGAAAGAAGAGATGGGGGCATCTTCTCCTAGAAGCTGGAAAGGAAAAAAATATCCAGCTTGTCCAATCTTTTGATGAGGGCTCTTTCTTTAAAAAATAAAATATACTCTGTGTGTGTATGTGTATGTGTATGTGTATGTGTATCTCTCTCTCTCTCTCTCTCTCTCTCTCTCTCTCTCTCTCTCTCTCTCTCTCTCTCTCTGTGTGTGTGTGTGTGTGTGTGTGTGTATGTGTGATTTAATTTGAGGGGTGCCCCATATATGCATTACGGGTTCTCTAAGAACAGCAATCAATAAGTATCAAAGGTTCAAAGCTATCAAAACGCAACCGAGAAAGACTCATGTAGGGAAAGACTCAACTTTTCCTACCAGAACAGAGTTCCAATAAAACTAGAAGAGGACAGACTTGGGATGGTCAAGGGCTGCAGTTAAAGCTTTCTGAAGCATCAATGACCTGAGAACATATACAGCTGAATCTCTTGCCTGGATAAAGCCAGGATTTCTATAGAGAAGAATTGCAAAGAGTTCTCAGTTGGTCACACTCAATAAATATTGTATTAAAATAACATACTGTACTAAAATTGAGAAGATGGAGCAACAGGTGGTCTATAAGACCCAGACTTAATAATGGGGTGAGTCAGGCTTTGGCGGTCTCTGAGTTTGGTTGTTTTCATCCAAACATTTCATTACCTGACTAGGTAACATCTTCAATGCTAGAAGAAAGTGAGATTTCCTCTTTGTTGATATACATTTTCTCCATGGTAGTCCCTTGATTAGGCTGTTGTTTACTGTTCAGTTGTGTTTATCTGGGTTGGCAGTTCCTTCATTATGGTATTGTTTTCTTCTTGAACATTTGTCTGGTGTTAATCCCTGCTTATCTGGGTGTCGATTCTTTAAGATGTGTGGGCATGCTGGCTGGGGAATTCTGGGAGTAAAAGTCCATACATCTTCAAGTTGCTGAGGTTAAGAAACACCGGTCTAATAATAAAGAAACCGAATTCAGAAGTGCAGGATTAGTTAGAACAATTAATCAGTGGAACAACTTGCCTCCAAAAGTTGTGAATGCTCCAACACTGGAGGTTTTTAAGAAGAGAATTGTCTGAAATGGTCTAGGGTTTCCTGCCTCAGCAGGGGGCTAGACTAGAAGACCTCCAAGGTCCCTTCAACTCTATTGTTGTTATTGTTAAATTCACCGAAGTGAGACTGGGGCTTGCTAGTATCCCTATTTACTGCCACAAGTCAGGCCATTAATGAGAAAACTGAAAACCTGGGGAAAGCCCTGGGCAGTAGCGAGAGACATCTGTCAATTTCAATTTTTCTCTATTTTTCCTTTCAGCAATCTGTCAACTTTGCAGGCTGTCAAGCTTGCAAAAAAAAAAAAAAAAGGCAGCATATTAAAACATTTGCACTACTCAATTTTTAATGTACTTTGCTATGCAATTCTCGGAGCATGCGCGTGTTTGTCTAACATACCTGAATTTTGCAAACAAAAAGGGGAGGGACTTCAACCACATTTTAACCCTTCCTCTCCCACTCCCCTCCTACCAGTGGATACCCAATTCAAATCTGTGACCAACTTAAAAAATTTCAGGGGCTCACATCCCATTTAAAAATAGGAGATTTACTTGATTTTCTTTTTTTTTTAAAAAAAAAAATCACTTAAATTTAATTAAGTAAAATTGCTGAATTAATTAACTGGGTGGGACAGAGAATCTATAGAAAGGTGAAGGAAGGATCACCTAGATCACCCCCCCCCCATCCAGTTGCAGGTCAGATATATTCCTTTTGCACACATTCCTTTGAGATTAAATTTAGCAATTCAAACACACGACTTGGTATGCAGGTGTCTCCTGTCTTAAACATACTTCAAAGTCAAGCCCCATTGTGATCAGACTCAGAGACAGCTGTTGTTTCGACAGTGATCTGCCAAAAATCTTTAATAAAAAAAAACCCCGGTGTATAGGTTGATTGACCCTGGAGATCAGAAATTAACATAACTAATCCTGCTTTTGATCCACATGTGCAGATGCTTTGAATTTTTAAAGAAAAATATTTCTCGATTTAGCTGTGTGCGCACTGGTGCGCGCACGCATACACAGACAGGCTGCTGGCGCCCACGCAAATGGGCCGCTGTGCACCCGCGCATGCACAAACAAGCCGCTAGGCCCGCGTAATGCTGGTGGTGGTGCTAGTGCACCTGCACATGCACACAGGGCTGCTAGCGCCCGCGCAGCAGAACTACCACAAGGGGGGGGCTCGCCAGCTATTCCTGCAGCCCGATGGCCAACAGGCCATGCCCCGGTACCAGGCTGTGGACCATAGGTTGGGGACCCCTGGACCAGACGACCTCCACGGTCCCTTCCAACCCTGTTATTCTATGCTCTGTGTTCTATGGTAGTCCAGAAATACTAGCTCTGTTTTAATTATAAGGGTACATTAACAGAAGCTTGCAATCTTGCCTTTACATTTCAAGAAACTAGGCAAGTTCCCAGCTGAGACATTTACGAAGCCCCCATTCCTTCTGTGGAGTCAGCGGCCTGCTTGCCTGATCATTGTCTAATCTGCAGCTTTTCCTCCTGTCTCCCAAGGTCACCCCCACATACCATTAGGCATCCAGAGCCAGCTTCTTTTCTCTTTTCGGTGGAACGGTTAACATCCGTTGGCCAGGTTTTCTCTGAGCATGATCAAAATCCAAGACGATGGGAGCTGTCAGATCTGGGCTTCAGAAACCCCAGCTCTCCTCGGTGTTTAAATAATCCTTTGAAGACGTCAGGTCAGGAAACAAGCCCTTGGGAGCTTACACAGGCATGTTCCTTCCCCGGGAAAGGTAGAATAACAGAATCTTAAAAGCCTGCCTGAATTTCTCTCTGCCCCATTTTGTCCTAAACAAAATCAAGGTGAAGTTCTTTTGTGTGTCTTTTCTTTCTCGGCTTCTCTTTTTTCTCGGGACACTGGATAATCTTTTCTCCCTTTTAATGTCTTTCTCCTTCCTTCTCCAAGGTCAGCTCTGCATTTATCTCGTGTATATTTTGAGCTGGGAAATAGTAAGACTGGGGAATAAGGAGGCAATGGGAGGCAGTCAGCTCTTCTGGCAAGTTCTCTAGAAATAAATGATGGAAGTCGTCTCTTGCAGAAGAGAAGGTGGGGAAGGGAGATGTGTCAGGCATGAAAGATCGGGTCCATACATGAAGGTCCAATTAAACCAGTGGTGGGATTCAGCTGGTTCGCACCAGTTCGGCAGATCCGGTAGCTACTTTTTGGTTGCCCAGGCCCAGAATGGATGTCCGGAAGCGGCATCCACACAGAGAACCGGTTGTTCACCTATTTGAATCCCACCATTGAATTAAACCGATTTGTTGCACAGCACCTGCTTGGAGTTAATGGAATTCAAGGGAAGCTGAACTTAGTTTCGCTTATGGCTACTTAGGGATTCTAGGCTGATCCCTCTTTTAACTCCACTCCCAGCTTCTGTCACTCCTTCTCCTACGACGTTATAGCGGCCTTCAAATACCTGAAGGGCTGTCACTCTCCACCTTGCCAAATTGAAAGTGAATGAACGTCAACTCCCAGAATTCTCAGCAATGTCTGTGTTGCTGTGGAATTTCTGGGAGCTGAAGCCTATACAGTATATATACCTGAAAATTGCCAAGGTTAGGAAACCTTGTTCTAGAGGGTTTGAAATGTTCTTACTTACTCCAGAGGTAAGTCTAAGTGGGGTTTCCTGCTTGAGCAGGGGGTTGAACTAGAAGATCTCCAAGGTCCCTTCCAGTTCTATATTCTAGTCCATTCTGAAGTTGCTCATTCTTGTCCTGGAGGAATGTAATGCATGTAGGTGGCTGGGTATACTCCAAAATAAAGACAAAAGCTGGACAGCAAAAATATCTTGGCAATTAAGAGACTGGCAAATCTCTTCTTCTTCTTCTTCTTGTGCCCTATCCATTATCGGACGTTGGCGATCATGTTGGCGATCCTGTTTTTATCAGCAGCCGCACGAAAAAGTGCTGCTGAGTTTTGTCCAAACCGGTCCCTTAGATTTTGAAGCCACGATGTTCTTCTTCTGCCTGGACCTCGTTTGCCTTCAATCTTTCCCTGGAGGATTAAATGGAGTATTGCCGTATTTTTCTGGGTGTCGCATCACATGTCCGAAATATTCTAATTTTCGTTTTTTAATTGTTTTGATGATTTCCCTTGGCTTTCCCAGGTGAAAATCTCTTGGCAGTCAAGATAGGGCCATTCAGAAAGAAGAAAGGAGAATTGTCTTTCTTGTCCTGTTGTAATGTCCCCTTTGTTGGCCATTTTGTTTTTGTTTTTAAGTTCCAGAGATTCACTCACAAGGTGTTTGCTTGTGCATTTCCCAGCAGCCTCTTTAGCGCAAGTGGCTTTCGGAGCGAACTGCTGGAAATGCAAAAAGAGAGATAGGGAGGGAGAGAGGGAGAGAAAGAAAGAGAGAGAGAGATAGGGAGGGAGAGAAAGAGAGAGAGATGGGGGGAACTGATTGTGATAAAAATAATTGCCTTCACAGCCCATGCAAATGTCATCTGTTTCGCTCAGCGAAGCATGACTCACACCATCTTCGCTTACCAGCAAAATAAAATAATAATAAAAGATAAAAAATGGTCCTGTACATATTCTCTTCCCCTGTTGCACTTTTAATTAACTTAAATCTTCCTGGGAGATGGTCTGACAGAAGCGCCTGGAAAGGGAGCAGCTGAGGACATTTAAACCTCTCTCGCGAGTCCCTGTCACGGTGGCAGTGCGGGAATCCAACATGCACTTGCCCGGAGCTAGTGATAAACGTAGAGAAAAATAAAATAATCTTTCCCCTCCGAATCAGGGGAGGATCAAGTTCTCTCCTTATCAACTAAATGAAGCTTTTCCTCAAAACTTCCTTCAGAGCAACTTATCACAGGAGCCAGCTTGACAAACAGCAGCGATCAATCAAACGTCAGAAATGCTGAGAGAGAGCAAATGCAGGGATTCTTTTCACCCAGAATGAAAAGTTGTCAAATCTGGGGTGCATAAACCGGGGCAACCGATAGGAGGGGGCAACCAAACAATGACACAAAATCTAAACCTTTGCTCCCATCTAGTGGTGAATTTTTTGCAATATATGTATGTCATCTGAAAGCCCTTTCCTTTCCTTCCCTTCCCTTCCCTTCCCTTCTCCTAATCCTGTTCTTATTCGTTTTTGTCGTCTATTTTTTCCTCTGAATTTCTTCATTCTGTTAGCAGTTGCAGTGTTTCTCAACCTTGACAATTTTAAGGCATGTGGACTTCAACTCCCAGAATTCCACAGCCAGCAGTGTTGGCTGTGGAATTCTGGGAGTTGAAGTCCACATGCCTTAAAATTGTCAAGATTGAGAAACACTGAGTTAGACTTTGTTCCTTTGTCCAACTTTTCTCCATCCTTGTGCAATCTCTCTGAGAGGTGGGAGCAAGAAGCAAATCCGAGCTTGATTATTTTTGTCCACCACACCAACAAAATGAACCGAATTTGCTTCCTCCTCTGTAAATGGGATTTGTTATTTTCAAAGGAAAAAAAGGAGAGAAGTCAAAAGATAGCACAGTTTTTAATTTCCAGTTCTATGAGATCAGCATGTCCAATGATTGCTATTTTTTCTTCTTCTTTTACAGCCAGTCACAGCCTCTGGCAAAATAAACCCATCGGCAGTGTATCTCCACATAGGCTGTGAAATAATAGCATTAGCCAGATAATCTGTGAGTTGACACAAAAGAATTATCTAGCATAAAAGAAGCAATCTGTCGTTTTCCACAGAAGTACCTTATTTCTAGCTTTATGGAAGCACAAAAGCCACAGTTGCTGCTAAAGAACATCTCAAAGCAAAATTTGTCAAGCTGTGGAGAAGGAAAGAGGGCAAGCATGAAGAGATAACAAAGTCTCTTTCCAGAAAAGACCCTGGTGTATTGAGTACTTTCATTTAAATCAGGGGTGTCCAAGCTTGGGAACTTTTAAGACTTGCAGACTTCAATTCCCAGAATACTCCAATTGCCACAGTTGAATACCTGAATTAAATATTACAAGGGCAATATTTGGCATTTTCTACTTAACAGTTTCTATTTAACATTTTCTATTCCTTAGTCCCGCTCTATTAAAAACCTATAGGCAAACAGATTTACCTGACTTAAGAACAATTCAGAAAAAAATCCTTCATGTGCTACTGATACTTCTTGACTCCCAAGTGTCTAGATTTTTTCCCCCCCAAAATGTCAACAGTAATAATCCACTGTTCTGATGTTTTACATTCTGGTACATATTTTATATGCTGTTTTGTGAGTTTTATGCATTCATGCTCTATTGTTATGCCAAAGGAAGGAAGGAAGGAAGGAAGGAAGGAAGGAAGGAAGGAAGGAAGGAAGGAAGGAAGGAAGGAAGGAAGGAAGGAGGGAGGGACAAAAAAAAGAGAGAAAGAAAAAGAAAGGAAGGAAAGGAAGAAAGAAAGAAAGAAAGAAAGAAAGAAAGAAAGAAAGAAAGAAAGAAAGAAAGAAAGAAAGGAGGATGACCAGCAGACAGGTGGGTTGGCTCAATTACAATCTCAATGGATGCATTATTGGAAGACTTGAAGGACCAGATATTTGGGGTGTTCCATCACTTGAGGTTTTTAAGAAGAGATTGGACCACCTTTTGTCTGGAACTGTAAAATGTCCTAGCCCCAAGATCTAACCATCTCTTTCTCAATTGTGGACGTTGTGGAGGAATTTCCACATTTCCACTTTGTGGGACAGACTAGAGAAAAGGTGGCCTACGCCAACATGATGAGAACTTCAACCAGCTTGTTGACATGGTGTAACTGATACGTATTTCAATAGAGAACTGCTCTGTGGGTTTATTCAGAACAGCTGTGGGATCTGTAGCCAAAGGAACTGATAAGGAATTCAGATAACCTTCTGATTGAGGGAAAAATATAACCAGCTTTCGCATGAATGCTTTCATCTTAGGCATGTGACAATGAAGTGATGTCTACAGATCGATGACTTTGTCCCAGGAAAGGTATCTCTAGATCAAAGGGACCCCAGTTTATGAGGTCTACCTCCCCAGGACCATCAGATTTCAAACAAGGATTCCGTAAATCATCAAACTGCTCTGACTTGTGTGCTTGAGACCGTTTTATTTTTTATTACATCACAAAAACTTCCAAGGGTTTCTTAGACAATGGCGGAAAACTTGGGAGACTGTCTCAGTAAGCAAACTGGCTAACTGGGTGAAGAAGGGCGAAGTAACCAAAAGAAGAGTGAGGCTGGCTAAGTGACCCGGAGGCTAGTTCACACAATACATTAGTCTAGATTGTGGTTGAGTAGCACAAAATGCTAGATCAGGAATTGTTTTCACAAAGAGGGTAAACCAACCAGGCCATCACCAAATGTCAGTAAATGATTCATTGGTTTGGGTATTGCATCTTCATGGAAGCTGGCCTGGATTTAGGATGCAGCCACTGGTGGGATTCAAATACGGTTCTCTGTGTGGATGCTGCTTCCGGAAGTCCATTCTGGGCCTGGGCAACAAAAAATTATCTACCGGTTCTGGCAAAGTGGTGTGAACTGGTTGAATCCCACCACTGGATGTCTATGCAAATTCCGAGTGGATTTTATTCAATGTACATGTGTGTCAGAGTGAGAAAGTTCTGGGAAGGAAATTAAATGAATAAATTACACACAGGAAATGTGGAATGAATGATAGCGTGAGCTGAGAGTGTGTGTGTGTGTAAATTCTCTTCTATGAGGAACAGGCATAATAAAGAACAGGTTCAAATGTTGTTTGCCTTTGGGTCTTATTTTTTATTTATTAAAATAAATATGATTTATTTTTAAATTTATAATGTTTTTAATTTATTACATGTATATATGCCATCCATCTCACTGTTACACCGCTACAAGCCACTCTGATCTGCCTTCTTTTGAAGTAGCGTTTTTCAAACTTCGCAACACTAAGGTGTGCGGGCTTCAACTTCCAGGATTTCGGATGCTGGCTGGGGAATTCTGGGAGTTGAAGTCCACGTGTTTTAAAGTTGCCAAGACTGAAAAGCACTGCTTTAAAAGATAACTTGCAGTTTTGAGGGCCAAGGACACATCCTTATTTGAATTTGAATGAGCACTCGATTAAGGCCACCGGAGGCCCTAAATACAGCCCATAATTGTGCCCCTCAGCCCTTCCATTGCTGAGTTGACTACATTAAGACTCTGTAAGTGTTGAAAGCTGAACTCAAGGGTGAGAGTTAAGGGTCTGACAGCCAGGGGGAAATAAAACTCCGGCTACGTGCAAAATCCATCCTCTCTCTTTCCCAGAGGGACATTATCCCCATTCAAACCTTTTACTCCAATATTGCTAGCGGTAATGAAGTTGTCTGAGTCATTTTCAGGAGAAAAATAAAACCCTGCTTCAATCTTCTTTTCAACAAAAAGAATGTCAATGTTTTGACATTTTACAAAAAAAAAAAAAAAGAGGAAAAATAAATTTAAAATGTGCTGGCGTTGGAAAAGTTCCAAAGCCATATCATGCATCAGTGGGATAGGTAAAAATAAATAAAATGAAATTGATTACTTGCCTACTGGAGTTACAAATTTCCTCCCTTTTTTTCCCTGTGTAAGAAACGAGATGATAGATGGGAAAGAATTAAGAATTTGAAATGTTTCTGGAACAAAACAGGGCAGTGTGTCCTAACCTGGTATCTCAGAGAGAGAGGACATCAATGGAAGAAAAGGGCTAATAATAATAATAATAATAATAATAATAATAATAATAATAATAATAATAATAATAATAATAATAAAAGTTGGAAGGGACCTTGGAGGTCATCTAGTCCAACCCCTGCTCAGGCAGGAAACCCTATACCATTTCGGACAAATGGCTGTCCAGTCTCTTCTTAAAAACTTCCAGCGCTGGAGCATTCACCACTTCTGGAGGCAGGTTGTTCCACTGGTTAATTGTTCTAACTGTCAGGAAGTTTCTCCTTAGTTCTAGGTTGCTTCTCTCCTTGATTAATTTCCACCTGTTGCTTCTTGTCCTGCCTTCAGGGGATTTGGAGAATAGCTTGACTCCCTCTTCTTTGGGGCAGCCCCTGAGATATTGGAACACTGCTATCATGTCCCTCTTCGTCCTTCTCTTCATTAAACTAGACATACCCAATTCCAGCAACCGTTCCTTATATGCCTTAGCCTCCAGTCCCCTCATCATCTTTGTTGCTCTTCTCTGTACTCTTTCTAGAGTCTCAGCATCTTTTTTACATCGTGGTGACTATAAGTCTTTTGTGTGTCAGAGATCAGAGCAAGGCCAATAGACTTCATAAAGTCTCTTAATGGAGTGTTTGGCATCCATGACACCAACTGGCAAATAGAAGACCTGATGAAAAACTTCTTAATTTCACAACACATGGAAAGACTCAATCATAAGTTTCAGCTGGGAAAATGAGCATCCTAAATCAAGCCAAGTTCAAAAACGCCAAAGAAAATCCCTGGAAGCTTGGCATTCAGAAAACAATTGGCCATCAACAGGCACAGAGAGATAAACAACATCTACATACCCCTTAAAAAAGATGATCAAAACGCAATCAATACCCATATGAGCAGATATTAACACCAAGATTAGCACTAGACCAACCTCCAAGAAGTAAACAATACCCCGGTCAAGGAATTATCAATGCTAACTTTTAGCATTCTAGAAATTGGAGTCTAGAATTTTTCTGAACCTTCCTTGTGATTTCTCTCACAGTGCTTCCTCTCTCCTTTCTATCTGTAGAATCGAGGCACGCGTTTATTAATTTTTGGACCAAACAAAGAGGTAGACAAACGTGGAGAATAAATATAAGCAGTTATTAGATCTTGACCCTTTTACAACTGCATGTTGAAAAAATGAGTTCAGTTTGAGTAGTAAATATTCCAGGGGAAGCCCTGCCCTCTGCTGACTAGAGAAGGAAGTTCATTTTAGCTACTGATTAAACCAAGTTAAGTCCCATGGTTTATTTCTAGAAGAAGAAAAAATCCCAGATCATCCATAGCTCTGTAAAATCATGCTAAACCGAATGAATCATATGCAAACGTCTGAAATTTCCAGAGCTTTTCATAGTGCAAAATGGTATAAAAAATAATAATAATAGAAACTGGCCAACAATGCCAGATTATTAAAGTGGAATTGAGAAGAAAGAGATGAACCTTCTAGACTCAGACCCTCCATGTTCCCACTAGGCCCAAACACAAGAAAGCCATAATAAGTCAGCGACGTTCTCTTGTACACTCCATACCACAGGCTTATTCCACGAAAAATCAAAACACACCGGCGTTATCTATAGCACTTCATAGACTTTTATTAAGTTATTAAAATATGACAAATGTGGAAAAAAATCTACTCATTCATACACAAGAGAAAACAATTTATAAAAACCAGAGGCATTGGCAGACAGTGTCCTGTACAAAATACTGTTCGACCGAAAAGCAAAGTCATTGTTCTGCTTCTGAAACTCTTTTGAGTGTCTCAACGCACCCAACACAAACCAGCTTAATAGCAAGAATTCTCAATTTGCACTTATTGCTTCTTACACAGAGGGACCTTAAAACTTTGCTGCAGCAGTAACACCTTAAGTGAGGGCTCAACTCCCATTCAGCATTTATAATACATTCATACATATACATATACACACACGTGTGTGTATGTATATATATACACATATATATGTATACATCTATATACATACATACACACACACATATACAAACATACAGATATACATATATATCTATAAACACACAGACATATATACACTCATTCACACACACATACAGATGCTGGAGTATATATATAATCTTAGTACTATATTTGGTCCTCAGAAAGTATTTGGGTTTTCAAAAAGCCAAACATCTGTATGGATTAAAAATGGTTTATAAGCACTTGTGATTTGCAAGACATTACCTTGAGTCTGGGTGAGGGAATGCAACCTTTATATACTCTTGGTAACCAATAAAACCATGATCCAAAGAAATACACCCTAGGGCTACTAACCAAAATCATCTTTACCCAGTGAAAATGTGAATCCGAGCACTTAATTCCACAAGCTCTAAGCTACAGCTTCTTCAGGCTGGCACTTGGTCCACAAAAGCAAGTTTTACAAAACTAATTTGCTACTTGAGGTTCGTGGCCGTGACTCATGGACAAATTAAGACACTGGGCAAGCTTGAGTCTACTGAGGGTTGCAAGCCACCGTAATTCACAATATTAAATGGTAAGGCTAAACACTTTTTTTTAACCGATCCTGGATTGCTGCATGCACACACTGTGGTTTGTTTGAGCAAGATTGACCACAAACGGCCCAAGGATGAATTTTTCAGAGGATGACACCAAAAAGGCACCACATAGGCAAGAAGACAAGAGGTTTCTTGAAAGAACAAAAAAAAAAAAAACCACAACCAGCACCACCACTTATAGAAGCACCAACAAAATAGCTAAGGAAGTTCTGCCTAATCAACCTTTGACAGCTAGCAGAGGATGCAAATGTTGACACGAAAACTGTCAACTTACCTGGTGGAGTAGAAGATGAAGGCCTAAATCAGGGAGGGTCCAACCTTGGCAGCTTTTAAGACCTGTGGACTTCAACTTCCAGAATTCTGGTAAATTCTGGGAGTTTAAAGTCCACGGGTCTTAAAGCTGCCATGTTGGACAGCTCTGGCCTAAATGGATCAAGGATTGGAGGGAAACACTATTAAATTGGATTGAGACGTGCCCAGAAGTGTTGGTTGGGCAATGGCCTAGGAACCACCCATTCCTCTATGGGCACGTGTGCAATCACTGGATTAATATTAGGACTTAGTCTCAACTGAGATAAGCAGTGGGCCTATGTACATTTGGGGAGGGGGAGTTGCTTAGATTCCCCCTTCCCACACCAGGCATCTTGTAAATAGTGCCAGATAGCCAAACCCTGAAGGAATTTCACATTCTGGTTCCAAGCACGGAGGTTCATACCCGTTCTCTACACCAACAAGCTCAGCAGAGTTTGCTATCAAGGCCAAATGAAGCATCTGCCCATAAAAGGAGCTTACAAAAGTGCATTTCAGCCTGCCACTTAATGTTACCTTGAGGCTTTAAAGGTAGGCTCGACACGATGCAACGATTCCTATGAAACATTTCACCCTCTCTAATCAAGGCCAGGGCAGGTGGCTTTTCAGGTTGCATCAGCACAGAGATCCTGAAGAACTAGGGATTATAACCGTATTAAAAAGATAAAATTCCTGACGACGTTGAGGCGTGGTTTGCCGCGTTCTTCTCACGGAAGAAAGCGCTGGAAACTGCCAGAAGTTCTAAACGGGCCCTGGGTTTGCCATGATCGTCAACGAAGTACAGGTATGTTTGATCAAAGCAGCCAACACCAATTTGATGCTAAAAAGCTTTTCTCAACTTGGCTTGTAGGATGGATTACACCCTGATCCATGTGCAGGCAACCGGTTTGAGTGTCTGTCCTAAAACGCAATGAACTGAGCGGCCCAACACTTTACAACCTAGAAAAAAAAATGGAAGATGATGAAAAGACATAAACATATTACATATTAGCGAGGGAGAAGATGGAGAGATGTTTTGTGTAGATTCCATGGGTTTGTTTCCTCAGGCCCGCAGTCCAAGGTCTTAGAATCAGGAATAACACATTTTGCTCAAGGAGTGTTCCACACTGGTGTTCCGCAGTGCGGTCAGGGAAGGCCTGGTTTGAAATCACAACGTTGAAACTTACAGATTTGTCCGATATTCTAGCTGGGAGGTTTGGCACAGATCTCAAGGTTTTGCATTCAAAGCATTCCATGAAACCACTGGTTGGAAAAGGTCCATCTTGTCATTCGAACGTTCGCAACTACATTCAACAGACAGGACAATAGGACAACGCAAGCTGAAAGCAGCACTGGGCTGCATTCCTGTAAAGCAGGGATGTCCAACTTTGGCAACTTGAAGACTTGTGGACTTCAACTCCCAGAATTCCCCAACCAGCAAGGCTGGCTGGAGAATTCTGGAAGTTGAAGTCCATAGGTCGTAAAATTGCCAAAGTCGAACACCCCTGCTGTAAAGAGACTTGAGTTATTTTATTGCTGGATTGCTATCGATCAGATGACTCATTGGGTGGCTACAAATATCAAATGGTAGCCTTTCAATCATTAGTCTTCTCCAGTCCCAGGTAATTTTAGGTATTGTTTCTTCAAAGGACTTCTCACAGTTTATGCGTGCTTGCTGCAGATCTGAGTGATGCCCTTCTATTTATTTTTTTTTTAGCTTTATGCAAGAAGATATGATCAAAGGACTAGGGTAAAAAATTGACACCACCAGGAGAAACGCCAGAAAAAAGTAGATGTCCATACTGTATTGAGGATACATCTGGATTTGGGGAGAGATACTATTGAAACTGACTTAACAACACCCCAATGGCAATATGTGCAACAGCAAAAAATAGTGGGATTAGTATCTCACTTCAAAAACCAACAGGTTGTTAGAGAATCACTCCAAGGTCTCCAGTGAAAGGCATCTGGCTAAAATAGTTCCTATCTTAACACTGGCCTTTGACCATATTGAAGACGTCAAGTACTAATGTCGCAGCTACTGTTACATGATCTGGATCACCAGCTTAAAATATAATGTGAAAATCGTTGATAGCAAACTTTATCATCATCCTTTAGCCTTCATCTTGTCAAGTAGGAACCAAATTAATAGGCTCATCTTACTTTAAAAAAATCTTGTTAAGGATTTCCAGCTTCTGCATTGTCTTCAAGAACAATTCACTTCTGGGCTGTTGAGGCCAATCTAAGGTTCAACCCATGCCTGTTTAGGTCAATACCCTTTGCAGGGGCTTCACAATTCCCAGGTTCATATTGGCAACAACAACCCAGCATTGGTGACCTCTTGGTGAGAACTTCTTAAGGTCCTCTCCTTGACCTTCTAGCTCAATAAACATAGAAAGAGGAATACTGCCTACATCCCAGAGAACAGGACGTCGCCTTCACACAGATGGGCACCGAGACATGGCACTAGTGCATTTTGTCAGGCCTGTTACGAATGTTACTCTAGGAAACAAGTAACCATTAGCCGACCAAAAACAGTGCCAATTTCCAACAAGATTAAATAAGCCCAAAAGAAGAAGAAGAAGCTTTAAAAACAGAGGTCCAAAACATCCTTTTGTGCGTTCCCGTTGGGAAAAAAAAAAGCATTTAAATGCCTTGGAGGAAAAAGGTGGAACTTCTACTGTGTCATGAGCCGAAAAGAACTTTTTTAACATAGGATATGGTTAAGTTATTGTAGAGCATCTCAATATGTTCATTTCCTGGAAGCTCGTAAAGGATCACCTTTTGTTCTTGCTGACCTATCCACTTCTGGCATTGTAAGGCACTTTCTACGTTTACTGTTCCGTCTCCGTTCCCATAAAAGATTTTCGGCTCCTTATCTGGGAAGCTGTCATAAAAAAAGGAGTCCGGAGTATTGACTCCGGTGCCGTAAAGACAGTGTGTGCGTACGCCTGGGGGTGTCATGCTGTAAATCAAACCTTCGGTAGCTTTCCTCATGAGCCAGCCATCCTCAAACCCAATGTCCACGTAGAACTTCTGGAAATCCCGAATCGTATAGTTTGCGGACGGTGTGCTGACAAAGATCTTCCCTGGAGACCAAGTGTAATTGTAAGGAAGCAACCAGCTGGTGGAGACAGCCGACCTTTGTTGGTCCCTGATCTTAAAGGAGCTGATCACGGGAATCCGATTGTTGTCACCTGTGACATGAAAGCAGGGCTTGTTAGGAATTCAGTCGATCGTAAACTCGCAACTCAAGTTTAAGCCAAAAAAAAAAGAAAAAAAAAAAGAGTTACAACTTGGAACTTAGAAATTAGATAAGGACCCCCTTCCTCAACAAAGAATGTGGAGAGCCTCCGTACAAAAGTTTGATATAAAAGCTTGAAGTGCATGAAGAAAAGCTTCAAAAACAATCGTGTCATGAGCTTTTTTTTTTGCGAGAGAAGAAAGTGATTATACCAGATTAATTTTATAGCGGTTGTTTGATAGTATCTTATCAAGACCACTCCCATTAACAATGACAGGGCAAGCCACTAGTATATAAAATGAGAAAAAAACCCACCCCCTGTTCTACCACTGATGGTGTCACCTAGTTCGGTAATGAAATGTCTGCAAAACAAACAAGCTCAGAGAGCGCCAAAGACCCCTTACACTCTTACCTACGTTTCCCAATTTCTAAGCACCACCTGGACATTTAATTGTCAGTGACTTTTCACAATTACAAAATCCATCCCTAAAAACTCACAGCATTTTGATCAGCCTCCCAATTTCTGATGCCCTTCACCACTAGACCAAACTGAATTATTTCCCACATCCTTCTCCTCCTCCTCCTCCGAGGATCGAACTATGCACCACAGCCCCCACAGCCCCACCTACCTGATGCCAGCACCCGGAAAGCTTTAGCTACTCCTCCCCAGGGAGCCCCCAAGGACACAAAATCCCTGATGTATTTGTCTTTCCATTCCTGGGGCTGATGGCTGAGGAAGTAGAGAGAATACATGTTCCCCATGCTGTGGGCAATTAAGACCACCGGTTCGCCATACTCTTCATACATGATCTCGATCAGCTTCCGGAGAGCCTCAAAATAGTCTCCATTCTCGTCTACAAGGATTAAGACACAGAAGTTATCCAGCGGGAAGAAGGAAGTCATTACCTTCATTCGGTTTAAAAGCTTTTGTTGACCTATCAACCGGTTATCAACTTTAGAATTTGGCTATTGCACGAGGGAATAGCCTGCTGGGGAAAGAATGCAAGAATTTTTAATATAGTAGTGACTTGTTTTCAGGGTGGCCTTATACATGAACAAATAAGGTCTGCCCAAGGGAATGTAAGAAAGGTGGGTGGTTTAATCAATCAATCAATCAATCAATCAATCAATCAACCAACCAACCAACCAACCAACCAACCAACCAACCAACCAACCAATCAATCAATCACAAACACTTCCAGGGATTGTGCTCAAGTTCTGTACTGGTTATTTGCTAACGAAGTAATTCCTTTTAATTTGGGAAATGTCTTTATCTGCAATTCAAGATATCCCGTTTAATTATCATTCTAAGAAATGTGTTAAAAGTTTAGGTCAGGGGCGTCCAACTTTGGCAACTTTAAATCTGGTGGACTTCAACTCCCAGAATTCTCTAACCAGCAGGGGGAATTCTGAGAGCAGGTTGAGTGGGGAATTCTGGGAGATGAAGTCCACAGTTCTTAAAGTGGCCAAGGTTGTCCTAAATCAGGGGTCTTCAAACTTGGCCCTTTTATGACTTGTGGACTTCAACTCCCAGAATTCCTCAGCCGGGCATGAGTTGAAGTCCACAAGTCATAAAAGGGCCAAGTTTGAAGACCCCTGTCCTAAATGAAGGAATCCTTTGCTACTTTCTCACACTTTTCTAAAGAACAAAAATATTTCTACGGTTGATCCCATGATCTGAGAGTGAGGTGTTGCAACTGCAATTGATATAATAACTGCAACACACCCAGAAAATATATATACAGTATATATATATTTACACAATGACTTTATGAAGGATATGCACACTAGCACATTTCAAGGAAGCCCTAAAGCTAATCTTGATTTCAACAATATTTATAAAACTATGAAGACATACTTGCATTTCATCTTCTGATATAATTGTAGAATAAGGATAAAGTCTGGGTAAAACTTCAGAGTTTGCTTATTTTTCTGACACTCCTTCAGTGAGTCACAATCACAGAAGTGAAACCTGACATTTCTGATAAAAATTAAATTTTAAAATTAATGCCCTCTTTTTTAGAACTGCAAAGTTTTTATTCTTTACACCACCGCCCTTAACCTTAGCCTTAAAGCCCAACAGTCTGAACTCAGTGTGAATGTCTATTTTAAAAAGAACCATATTTGTATACCTGTAAGGTGATTTATTGAGTTTTGTATTTAAAAATCCCTTTGTCCTTGCTTGTTGGGTGATATTTTAAAGCAGGAATTATAATTTTTTTTTATTAACAGCACTGCACATTCTTTTCATTATTTCTATTATTCCACTGGGCTTGTTTAAAACTGTAACAATGTACAGCAAAAAAAAACTGATAAGAGATTTTTTGTCAGCGTACTCAAGTTTTCTAAAAGTTTCGGCCTGAAGTTCATAATTCCAAGTAAAAACTCATGTAGCAAGATAGATGTATTCTGCGCTTGGGTTAAAAAAGGTTGGTATTCTAGTCCTGTTTGATGTTTTTGGCTACTGTACATTAGCAAGGATATTCACCTCCTCTTTCTGGAGAAGTTGGAAAGCCTCCATGCAGCCTATCAAACTTCTTAAGAAATCTAACCCTCACGATCCTGTTTTGCAAATATACGAAAAGGAAGCAAGGTTTCTCAAGGATGAAAGGACGGTTTTACACACACACACACACACACACACACACACACACACAGAGAGACACCGGGGAAGGGAAGTTGTTGGTTTTTTTTAAAAAAAAAATTGTTTAGCTCTTTAGTGGTTGAAAATAAAACATGGCAGACGAGGCAACAAAATTAAAATCTCAAATGCAGTTGTAGAGCCTGCCAAATGTCGAAGAACACAACTAGCAAAAAATAGCATCTGATCACGTGCCAAAGAGACATCTTCAACAATGGGCTGTGATTGGTTTTAGAGAGACAAATTGCATCAGCTTCCAAAAAGGGGCGGGAGGAGAGGTGAGCAACACAGCAGAAGAGACCCTAGGTCAGGGGTAGGCAACCTTGGCTCTTTTATGACTCGTGGACTTCAACTCCCAGAATTCCTGAGCCAGCATGGCTGGCTCAGGAACTCTGGGAGTTGAAATCCACCAGTCATAAAAGAGCCAAGGTTGCCTACCCCTGTCCTAGGACAATGGTCAAAAGCAACATTTCTTAGAAAGTGGGAAAATTTGATTTACGGTGTTCAAAGGGTTTAGGTACACCACATGCTAAATAAAGAGAGATGGAACTTTAGTTACACTACTATGATTTTTGGGAGTATAACCTGGGGACACTTTGTCACTGTATAATAACAGAATAACAGAGTTGAAAGGGGCCTTGGGGGGGTCTTCTAGTCCAACCTCTTCTCTATACCATTTCGGATAAAAGGCTGTCCTATCTCTTCTTGAAAATCTACAGTAATGGAGCACCCAAAATTTCTGGAGACAAGGCACTCCACTGGTTAATCATTCTCACCGTCAGGAAATTTCTCCTTAGTTCTAAGGTTGGTTCTCTCCTTGATTAGTTTCCATCCATTGTTTCTTGGTCTTGCTTTCAGCTGCTTTGGAGAACAGATTGAGCCCCCTCCTCTTTGTGGCAGCCCCTCAAATACTGCTATCATGTCACTTCTCGTCCTTCTTTTCATTAGACATACCCAATTCCTGCAACTGTTCTCCATACGTTTTAGCCTCCAGTCCCCTAATCATCTTGTAATTACAATCCTTGTAATCTTGTAATCACATCTTATATCTTACACATCTTACAATCACTGGCCTTTTTCTCTCTGTTGATGCATTTGAAAGTTTAAAGCCAAAAGAATGGGATTTATTCATTGAGGAAATGTCTGTCAGGGGAGACACAACTACATCAAAAAAGGGAGAGTTATAAGTATTAACAACGTTCCGATTCTAGGTCCTCCTATCTCCACAGGCTACGTGTTACTCTCCCTGCTAACATGTGACCATTGGGGGGGGGGGAAATATGAGACATTTCTCAACCAAGTACCAGGCTGCCCATCATCTTAGTTTTTTATTGTACTTTTTAACTTTTTATTCTATTTTAATTGATTTTTTGCACTTTTAAACTGTTATTATGTGACTCTTAGCCAGCATACAAACAATAAAAACCCAGTATAGGAAAAAAAAATAAAAGTAAAAAAAACAATAATCCCCCCCATCCCACCGCTGGCGATAACACGTGGCCAAATACGCCACTTGACTCCCACTCTGGGTTTCCCAGGGCTGCTGGCAAAACGAAGTCTCGAAGGGATGATATTCCAAGCTCATGTGGCCCAGGCTCACTGTTTTAGTGAGATAGGTAGCACAGAAATCCAGTAAATAAATAACATCCGTAACCTTAATTTTCTGAGTAAACTTATCTAAGACTACTTGAGGTCCAGAAGCAACCTTGGGAAAAAGAAAACCAATTATTCCAGAAAATGGCCTTTTGCTTGATAGCATGGTAGCTTTCTTATTACATAACCTTTAACAATCTTATTATCAAAAGATTTAAGAGCCCAAACCCTTATAATAGCGTAAATCATACTTGGTGCCTTCCGCCAATCGTAAGGAGCGCCTGTAATACTTTCATCTCGCACATAGCCCAAGTCTACTAGTTTTTGCACCAGCGTGTAGAAGTACGTGCCTGTAGACAAAGAGAGAAGCTGGGAGTCAGCCACAGTTCAATGAACAATCTTCCCTTTGCACAGAGCGAGCTTAAACCAGAGATTCTCCTCCAGCCCCAATTCTCATACGTTGCTTTTCAAGGGGGGGCATTGACTTAACGAGCTATTATGTGTAGAAGCACATTCCTCCTCACTTTGAAGCTTTTCTTTCTATTATTGTTAATTTAAATTGACAAAATGAACTTTGAAAATTCATTCTTATTTTTAATTTTAAAAAATATTCTTTTTTTTTAAAAAAAAAATCAACTTCTGCACATACCAGGTGGCCCACACCAGGTGGCCTTATCTGTAAGTTTAATGTTTCCTTAGTTGCTGAAGTGGGGGGGGGGGTTGGGGTTGAGGTGGGGAGGTGGGCACAATGGCTCAGTGGTTAAGCTGCTGGGCTTGTCAGCTGGAAAGTCAGCAGCCCAGGTTTGAGACCCGAGCACCATATGATGGGGTGAGCTCCTGTTCCTTGCTCCAGCTCCTGCCCACTTAGCAATTCAGAAGCATGCAACTGCAAGTAGATAAATAGCTACCACTTCAGTGGGAAGGTAACAGAGTTCTGTAGACCTTTGGCATATATGATCAGACCTACAGATGTGCTCTTTTGTTCCTCCTCTTATTGATCAGTCACCACAAGAAAAGCTAACAGTGGACAAAATTGTGCTCTGAGAAAGGGCTATTCAGGCTTCGGCTACTTGATACTTTCCCATACCCTGACGAAAACAGATTACCTACCAACACTTCTTTTACTAGGATCAAGGAACTCCAAGGCAAAGGTCTTCCCAAATCCAGGGACTTTGATATTGACCCCATCTGGGGGAGCAGTAGAGCCACTAGTTCGATTGTACACTAGCCTGGAGAGAAAAATCAGCATTAATTCAAACAGGAACAGAATCCTATCTCATCGTGTATTTTTGTCTATTTTCATCCTCTGTGCCAATCTTTCTGGCATGGACCTTATGGACCCACAGTTCTGCCTCTGAGTGATAAACAAGGGAACAAGGTGCTTGTTTGAGTCTAACTCAGAACGTACTGAACTTTGTTGAAAAGAACATAGCCAACTCATAATGTTGTAATGTTGTCAATTTCAGCTTTGTGCTGAGCTGAAAGTCAATAGTTTGAAATTAACCATATTCTATTTCATACTTACATCTCGTAGCCATCAGATCAACAAAATGTACATTTTTAAATGGAATTTTCTGAACTCATTTCTTCAGTGATCAGTTTTCAGTATCAGAGCATACCGTTGTAGGGCAAAAATAAGTCTAGGGAGTGATTGGCTTCCTTTAATAATTTATTGGTAAGCGGAATGCGCCATAAACATAACCTGCCTTTTGGTACGTTCCACTTAAGAGTTGGGACATTGTCAGTCACCTTCGGATAGAGTAGTTTAACAGAGTCCCTCTAGAAGACTTAATATAGCCTAAGAAATGTATCCACTTAACATTGCAAGCCCTAAAAGTCAAATTTAATTGTTACAAAAGGATCCTGAGAAGTAAACTGTTAATTCATCATTCCCAATCAAAAGCACCCTCAGAATTTGTAATCACCATAGTCAATAGGCTCTAGAGATAAGAATTCTAGGAATTATTATTCCAACACATCCACAGTAATGGCCAAAATTGTGGGAAGCTTTTGGGAAAAGTGTACAGCAGAAATGCCACCTTTGGTTAAATTTCCACCCATTTTTCTTCTAATTTCTTTATAACTGTAGCCTTGTTCACTTAATAATACTATTTTACATCGCTTTCTGGGCGATCAGTCAGCTCTTTGCACCATTACTTTAATTTTATTACGTTTTGCAAGCTCACTAAATGAAAGAACACAAAAAAAACCCAACCAGCTTGATAGAGATCACACAACACATTGACAAATGTTCTCCTCTTAGCTTCAATACAGGACATCAGTAACTGAATCCTACTGTGATCTGATTGGCTCATTGCCAAAGCAAGATGACACCTGATTGGCTCTCTAAGCACTCCTTCTCATTGGCTACAATCAGATGAAGGAAAGCTACCTGAGATCAACCTGAGCAAGTTGTGCTTCCTTTTTCTGGTTATTTGGCTATAACTTTTCATAGAATACAGTACAGATAATTGAACAAACTTTGTTGCATTACATTCTTGATTAAATTATCTTTCCATTGATATATAATTTTATGGTACTACTCCAAAAAAAGTGGTGTTACTAGCCATCGAACCTCAAAAATACACTTTTCCCAAAAGGTTTCCACAATTTTGGCCACTACTGTATTTAAGCAAACTAACTAGGTTAAACTTAATTGCCAGGTCATTTTTTTCTTAGCCAGTCATGTTCTTCACTCCTTTATAATCTCGGTCAATAGAAGCACAGATGACCTAGCTTCTGAAATCTCATCGTTTTGTCTCTTTCTCCTGCAATTGATGTAACTAATGGCTGTACTTGGTCATTTTGACCAATAAATGCACAAATGCCTTGTCAACAAGAGATTTATTAACTTGCTTCTACTTTACAGTTAAGGGGGGAAAAGACTGCATCATATATATTGTTTGTTCTACACATTCATGTGACAAGCAAGTTGATCATTAACTCACAGCTAACATGCAAAGAAGAAAGAACAACCAGATGCTTAAAAACCACAGTGCAAGATGGGTAACTGGTCAAACTCAAAACGACTTGACCACTGACAAGATAAATTGTTTATCCGTGTAATGTCACAAAATTTAAACCTTAAGCCTTTCTCTGTCGTAGTGCCTGCCTTTTGGAGTACCATTCTCACAGTAGATTCAAATGGGCCCCCACTTGTCCTGGCCCTATTTAAACAAGCCCTAAAATTGGGCTCTATCTCCAGGCTCTGAATTGGGGGCGATGGGTCCCTTAATATGATCTTCTCCATCCCCAGGCCCTGAATTTATTGTGGTTAATAGAAGCCTTGGTATGGTTTTCTGGTCAAGGACTGCTTTTTCTAGACTTTGGATGATTTAACTAGGTTATAATATTGAAATATTGCTCTGTGGGGTCCTTGAGTATAGTTATTTTCTTGCAGATGTTTCACTACCAAACTAGGTAAACGTCATCAGTACTAGAATATTGCTGTACTTGGTATAAACCAGGGGTCTTCAAACGTGGCCCTTTTATGACGTGTGGACTTCAACTCCCAGAATTCCTCAGCCAGGCACATTGGCTGAGGAATTCTGGGAGTTGAAGTCCACACGTCATCAAAGGACCAAGTTTGAAGACCCCTGCTTGTGGACTTCAACTCCCAGAATTCCTCAGCCAGGCACGCTGGCTGAGGAATTCTGGGAGTTGAAGTCCACAAGTCATCAAAGGGCCAAGTTTGAAGACCCCTGCTTGTGGACTTCAACTCCCAGAATTCCTCAGCCAGGCACGCTGGCTGAGGAATTTTGGGAGTTGAAGTCCACACGTCATAAAAGGGCCAAGTTTGAAGACCCCTGGTATAAACCCACCCCACGCCAGACTTGTAATAAGTCAGGGCAGCCTACAAATTCCATAAATAAATCCACTCAGCTTTTACAGAGCATTTTTCTCTTCATTCATGATTATTCTTAATTTCTAGCCAGTCTTTTGCCCCTCCTCCCCCCCTCCACACATCCCCGTATCTGACTGAATTATACAAACAACAGTGCAGCCCACCTGATATTATCTATCCAGCAGTCAATGATAACTGGAAGCAACAATTCTAAATTCAGCCACAATGTAAAATAACTGTCTGTCTTCTTAGAGCAGAGATAGTGCACCACGGATGGTTTGTCCAACTTGGCTTGTAGCTGGTTTCCCAAATCTCCTGGCACTGTAATTATACAAGACAGGGAGACTGACATGAAATTCTGTAAATTTATCCAAGCCTTCTTCTCTCAAAAGATGATCTCAGACGCTTGGGAACGCATTGTATTTTATTTTCCTGAAAAACATGAAGCTCTTTTTCGCTCTCAGTGGGCGCCGCAGAGTTGCTGGAAGTTGTTGAGCAGGCTTCTCAGAAAGCAAACCAGTGAGGTGGATTCCCAGCCATTGCAGCCAGTCCTTGACTTACAGCGGTTCATTTAGTGACCGTTCAAAGCTACAACAGCACTGGAAAAAAAGAGACCTATGACCATTTTTCAGACAACTGTTGCAGCATCCCCAGGGTCATGTGATCAAAATTTAGACACTTGGCAACTGATTCACATTTAAGGCAGTTGCGGTGTCCTGGGGTCAAGCAAAGTTAATGGGGAAGGTTGTTAAGCCCCATAACAACCGTGATATTCGCTTAACAATTGCAGTGATTTAACCACCGTGGCAGGAAAGCTCGTAAAATGAGGCAATATTCACTTAGCCACAAAAATGTGGGGCTCAATTGTGGTCATAAGCCGAGGATTACGACGTTTCTCAACCTTGACCGCTTTAAGAAGTCTGGACTTCAACTCCCAGAATTCCCCAGCGAGACTTAGAATCTTAGCTTAGCGTGACTTACAAGGCAAAGAACCTGCCCAGCAATAATCTCCATTGTTTATCTCCTAAGCATGTCTGTGGATTTTATTGGGCTCAAAGGTTTTCGTAGGCAAAGTGGATAATGCTTTAATTTGAGCGAGCGCATCGCATCCTCTGCCAGCAAAATAGTTCTAGTAGGATTTTAACAAATGTATAATGGAGTTTCTAAATAGCGCATATCCTTCATACAATGAAAGTCTTTACTTAGCGAGCAATGGCCTTGCAAAATTCCCCACAAAGGCAATTAAGACAGTAATTTCCTAAGCATTTTTTGGTAGCCCTTTGCAGGCAAATATCTCCCTTGACAAAACATGAAAAGTATAATCTGTCTATCAATCTGTCTATCTGTCAATTTGTCTCTCCAACAATCTATTTATCTACGTCTGTCTGTCTATCTGTCTCTATCTATCTATCTATCTATCTATCTGTCTGTCTGTCTGTCTGTCTGTCTGTCTGTCTGTCTGTCTATCTGATTTATATGGCTGCCCACTCTCAGTGATTCTCAGTGACTTACAAAGAATAAAAGCCCAATATAAAAGAAAAACAATATACCCACCCCCCCACCCCACTGGCAACAACACACAATCAAATGAGCCACTTAATTTTCAGGATTTTTTTTTTTTTAAAAAACCAAACAAACTTGTATCGCACCCATGAAAACCTGGTTTGGTATGTATGAAGAAACTCCATTTGTATTGGATTTTGCTAAATGAAACAGAAAATCATTTGCACATTATTAAAGGAGAACATAAGCCAAACCTCTTGAAATAGCTAGCAATTACTCTAAATGTATTGTAAATCAAATTGTATAGTTAGAAATAAAACAAAGGTACACACACACACACACGAATATCGCCACCACCCAAAAAAAGCAACTCATAGGAAAATCTTGTGTGGCATGACTGGGTCATGTGATCACCATTTATGATCTTCCAGGCAGGCTTCCAACAATCAATGTCAATGGGGGGGGGGGAACGATCACATGACCCCAGGATACTGGAATCATACTGAATATATGCCAAGAGCCCAAATTCTGATCACATGACCCTGGGGATGCTGCAACGGTCCTGAGTAAAGTTGGCCGTAAATCACTTTTTTCAGTGCCATTGTGACTTCAAATGGTCACTAAATGAGTGATTGTAAGTCAAGTTCTACCTGTACAGTAATCATATTGCAGGTACTATGTAGTTGTGTTTAAAACTGTCTCTGTCAATATGTACAAATCACAGGGCTGCTTCTCCTGAATAGGTTTTCACCTGCAGTAATATCTAGCAATTCTCAATTGCTCAGGTTAATTCAGATTTACTCTAACCATACCTTATTAATAAAGCAGAAATAATCGTACATGGAAACAGAAAAAAAAAAGACTTGGATGTTGCAATCCTATTTTCAAGGAGAGTATAAACATCCTTATTTTGAAACAATATAATGTAGCAAAGTTTGCAACAATATACAAAAAGGAAAAAAAAAACAAATAGACAAAATGTACCCAAAAAAGAGGTTGTTTTGTAACCTTTCAGTAAGAGGCAATTTTGCATCTGAATTTATAACTGTTGCAAAGAAAATCAGAAGCTACTTCTTTCTATGTCTGCCACCCTGAGTTACTTGTAAAAGGAGTAAAGGCAAGATACAAATCAATAAAATAACCCAAACCAGTGGATTATCATTAACTACTGGTAACCTACGGGCCATTTTTTTTTTTTGGCATGCCAATTTTCCTTACCAGGATGTGTCCTCTAATGAAAGCAGGAAAACAAATGATTTCCAATGGTTCATTTGACCGAACAGCCTACTTAGTACTACAGACAGTTCTTGACTTATCACCATAATTGGGACCAGAATTTCTGTGGCAGTTGTTAAGTAAATCACATCCAATTTTGCAACCTTTTTTTGTCGGGGCCGTTAAAGAAATTACTGCAGTTATTGTGAGTTATGAGTTGTTAAATGCCTCCAGTTCCCCCCCCCCCCGTTGATTTTGCTTGTCAGCAACTGGCAATTATTGTAAATATTTGCAAGCTGCCAAACGCCCAAATTCTGATCACGTGACCGTGGGGTTGCTGCAACGATCATAAATGTGGGGACTAGTTGTAAGCCACGTTTTCCAATGCTGTTGTAACTTTGAAGGGTTGCTAAACAAATTGTCGTAAGTCAAGGGCTACCTGTACAGAACATCCAATTCCCCATTTGCATGTACTAAGAATATTATCCTGAGACCAAACAAAAGCAAAGTACTCGTGAATTATCTCTAAAGAGTTCAGGCATTTTATTTACAGATATTCGGACAAGCCGTTCTATAACTGGAGAGAATAACTAATGAAAACTATTTTTCAGGAAGGTTGGAAAATTTCCAGTGTGGTTTAGCCAATTAGAAACATGATACAGATAATTGGAAATTTTAGACAGCTATTATCTGAAACTGATTTAAGAATTTAAGCTTCTGGATACCTTTGGAAAGTTTAGAACTGGTTTTTGCCTCTCCCCCCTCTCTTTAAACGTATTCTTCACTGGAACACTTGAATGAGGTTTACTTATTATGCAACAAGTCAGTTCTTCCAAGAATTCTGGAACATTACTCTGCACAGCCAACCAAGAAGAGTTCGCAGAACTACGTGGATCAACACACGGTTACTCAGCAGATTATTATTAGAAGTCAGTGACAATCAGGTGACATTCAGAAAAAAATGTATCAACAAGAGAGAAAAAAAAATCTAACTACCGGTAGTAAGAAAATATAGTCCCCAAACTAGAAGTACCTGTGCTTCAGAACTAGATGGTAGCTGAGCAACATGCATGTGGGAACACAGTGACATTAAAGCAACCTAAAATGATGTGCTTGACAATTAATTCATGCTCCCTTCTCTGATCCTCATCCCCAGTACTAGTAGTCCTTGACTTACAACAGTTCGTTTAGTGGCCATTAAAAGATACAATGGCACTGAAAAACAGTGACTTAGGACCATTTTTCACACTTACCACCTTTGTAGCATCCCCAGGATCATGTGATCAAAATTCAGACCCTTGGCAACTTTAAGCAAGCAGAACAAGACAACCAGGAAGTGGCGATCAGAGTAAAAGAAAATACAGGTTTATCCCATAAACAAGGATAAACAAAGCAAAAATAATGGGGAGGCTCGTCTCTTGAGAAGCCTCCTCCTGCATGCCCAGCCACATTCACACCGTGCCACAACACCCTCCCCCCTGGCACCGACCCATGCCCCCACCTGCATCCACGTTGCAGCATGCGCACACACAACCCTGAGCCACTCGCTCGTTATGGACCTGCAACTTCCAGCTGGCTTCTCCACTGACTTGGTTGGAAGCCGGCAGAACATCACAAGAAAGGGTCAGGTCCTCACTTAACGGCAATGGAGACTGTCCGGATTGTTGTCACTAAGTAACGCAATCAGGTGATGCTTTGCGACCTCTTTGCAGTGTGACAAATTTCGGGTCTCAATTGCCATTGCCACCAGTGAACTTCCTAATTAAGCCTCTCCTCCCCTTAAAAACACAGGTAAGTCCTCGATTTACGACCACAATGGGGCCCAAAATTTATGTCGCTAAGTGGGTTTCGTCCCGTGTTACGACCTTTCTCGCCACAGTTGTGGAGCGAATCGCTGCAGTTGTTAAATCAATGACACCCTTGATATGTGTGAATCTGGCTTCCCCAGGGACTTTGCTTCCCAAAAGGTCACAAAAAGGGGATCACGTGACCCCAGGATGCTGCCGTCATAAATACGAACCAGTTGCCCAGCATCTGAATTTTGATCACGTGACCATGGGGAGGCTGCAAGGGTCCTAAGTGTGAAAAACGGTCATAGGTCCCTTTTTCCAGGGTTGTTGCAAGTTTGAACGGTCACTAAATGAACTTGTTGTAAGCCGAGGACTACCTGTAAAGCCTTTAATTTAAATAATAAAATGACTTGAAAACAATCAAAGGATTGTTTTCAGTGGTTACTTAAGCTTCGGACCAAACTCCAGACTTGGAAGTCTCCTGTTCTAGATTTGTACTCAGAACATATTTGCATACATTAATCCAGGGGTCTTCAAACTTGGCCCTTTTATGACTTGTGGACTTCAACTCCCAGAATTCCTCAGCCAGGTACACGTGCCTGGCTGAGGAATTCTGGGAATTGAAGTCCACAAGTCATAAAAGGGCCAAGTTTGAAGACCCCTGCACTAATCCCTTCTCTGGAGACTCAGCTACGAAGTATTTTCTACCCCAAAATTCTAGAGATAAGAAACTAATACTGTCCTGTAAATCTTATTTGTAAAAGTTATGTGGATTCTTACAGAAGTCAGTTTTTTAAAAAAAACAAAAAAAAAACACCTTACTCGTAACAGAATGCTTAGTTACTGAATTAAGAGTCCTATCCCGAACATCTGCCTATCACATGATGAATATAATCTTATTTTCATCATTTTCAGTCTCATATTAAATGTCAAAGCATTTTTTTTCCCATGAAGACAAAACAATAAGGAAGAATCGCTGGAGAAAAGGCATCTATTTTCCCCCCATGAATTCAACAAGTCACAATTTAAATTTAATCCTTTTTATACCTAGTTTCTGAAAAGAGAAAACCACCCTGGTCTGTAAAATACATTGTAATTAGTCAAAAAAACCTTAATTTTTCCTGTTCGTCTCTATACAATAAAGCCTACCAAGTGAAAAGGGGCTATTTCTATGTAGGGCAGGGGTCTTCAAACTTTGTCCTTTTATGACTTGTGGACTTCAATTCCCAGAATTTTGGGAGTTGGTCCACAAGTCATAAAAGGGCCAGGTTTGAAGACCCCTGATGTAGGGTCATAGACTGAAACCCACAGAAATTACAAATTTCTGCAAGGAAAAATTGGTGTGATAGGAATTTCCCCAGACAGAGCATGTGCTCTTATAAATCCGTATTTCTCTTGGAAACATTAGACTCTGGATATAGACAGTAAAGAGAAGTCAGCGAGTTTAGTGGGGTTAAAGGTAGCCTTTAAACATGCCCCAGAATTTACATTGATTACCCAAATACCGCAGAGACAGATTCCTGTTTCCCATTGATTAGTCTTGCATCAATATAATGGTTATAGCCATTTACGTGACATTAGCAGACTTACAGACGTCTGTCCCTAGTTTCAAAGTTAAACAGATCTCTCTCTTTTTTTTTCTGCTTTTGCCTTTAAGGACAAAGGCAAAACCAGCATTTTCAAAGACCAGGGTCCCTAAACCCATTTTTAATGCTAGAATTAGTCCCAACTGCAGGCTTTGCCAAGCAAGAAGGGATCTCATTTTTCTTCCCCTCTAGTCTAAAGAATCCATTTCTAGATCTGGACAGGGAGAAGATACTCTCATGAAGAAATAAATAACCTGTAAAACCTTCAAGGTGTTTGGTACAGGTAAGTAACCAAGGCTGGTTCCCTTCTCACCATGGACCCCATCTTTCAGCCCAATTGTATACAGAAAACCTGAGCTTCTTGGCTTCTGATCTCTCTCTCTCCCTTTTTCTTTCTTTCATCTCCCTCTCTCTCTTTTCTCTCCCTCTCCCTTTCCTCCCTCTTTCTGTCTCTTTCCTCCCTCTTTCTTTCTTTCCTCTCCCTCCCCCC